>NC_057715.1:52016279-52077260 GCF_004010195.1 Chiloscyllium plagiosum
GAACGGCGAAGGATGAGGGGTGACTTGATAGAGGTTTATAAGATGATCAGGGGAATAGATAGAGTAGACAGTCAGAGACTTTTTCCCCAGGTACAACAGAGTGTTACAAGGGGACATAAATTTAAGGTGAAGGGTGGAAGGTATGGGGGGATGTCAGGGGCAAGTTCTTTACCCAGAGAGTTGTGGGGGCATGGAATGCGCTGCCTGTGGGAGTGGCAGAGTCAGAATCATTGGTGACCTTGAGGCGGCAATTGGATAGGTACATGGATAGGTGTTTAAGCTAGGACAAATGTTCGGCACAATATTGTGGGCTGAAGGGCCTGTTCTGTGCTGTATTGTTCTATGTTCTATGTTCTAACTACACATCCCTACTCCTGTACTCAAATCCTCTCGCTGTGATCATCAACATACCATTTACCCCCTTTACTGCCTACTGCAACTGTACACTTTCTTGCAATAACTGGTGCAGAAGGACACCCAAGTCTGTTGAATATTCCACTGTCAACATATAGCAAGTCAAATAATTGTCTGCCTTGCAATTTTCACTCCCAAAATGGATAACTCACATTGATCCACATCATACTGCACTGGCCATGCAGTTGCTTCTATTCACTCTTCCTGTCTTTAATATGCATATTCCTTTGTATTCTACAAATTACTCCAGAACGTACAAAATTAATTTCTAACTGAAATAAATTGACTATTCATAATAAATATTGCATGTCGCATTCTACATAAAATATAAATGCCACCTCCAATGTTTTTAATCATTAGGCTTCTCATCGGCGTGAAATTATCTTGGAACTAGTGTTCTATGATGCGACTGTTTATGAACAGATACTAGAAACATATAACAAATTGCACTGAACATTGAGTTAGGACCAGGCTTTAAACAGAAAACATCTGAATGGATAATAAAGTAACAACTAGGTCTATTCACTTTATATATTGCCCTTGGAAGTATTTTTATTAGAACTTGATGATCATTCCTAAAGCACTATAAATCACAAGAATGCATTAGTCACTCATGTTGTGAAGGAGCAGGGTTTTGCTTCAGTCTGTTTCAAAAGGCATCCACATTAATCATACCAAATCAGCATAGAAATGAGAAAGAGCCAGGTTGCAGCAAATATTAGTAAACATAGTCTGTCATTAAAGAAAGCTATTACTTTATACAAGGTTAATTTGACGAGCCGATGAACACCTGAAATGGGCTATTTATATCCAATTTCCAGGTAGTTCAACAGAACATTCCATTTTGCCGAGACATTTAAATGGTTATAGCTTGAGGGGCATCATTCTGCATCAAGTATTGCTGACCACGGGCCTCTGAAGCACCAAGGTCTAAGTACATTGCTTGCCATAGTAGGCATGTACTGCTGCTAGCATTGTGGGTTATCAAAAGTCTGCAGCGGTAGCTCACCGCCAAATTCTCAAGGGCAACTAAGGATGGGCAATAAATGCAGCCAGCCAGCAATGCCCATGTCTCATGAATTAATTAAATAAAAACCTTTACATCAGTTATTCGAACATTATTGTTGGTGGACAAACATGAACAGCAGGAGAGAGGCAGCAGCACATCTGGTTGGATGTTCACTGGCAATGCCGGTGGTGTTCAGTGGTGAAACCATTAATTCTAATTTACATAAAGGATTTAGAAAGAATATAAATTCAAATCATCTTATCAAATTCAATTGTTGGCACTTGAAAGAACAAATGCAATTTCAAAAAAGAAAATAGAACTCTGAAAATTGACAGAGGGAAGATTGATATGGATATACATTAAGTTTGGTGAATTTTAATTATCAGAGTGGGAGAGGGATCTTTAAATTTTAATTACTGAACCAGAAAGTGCTACTTTGCAGGGCATTGGACTTAAAATGATGCATGGAATAAGATTCAATCATAACGGGAGCCTTATTAGTAAGAGGATACACAAATGTAAATGGATCCAATATCTAAGACTAGTGAGAAAACTAAAAATGTTTTGCACTCTATTCCACATAACCTGATGAGCCCACATCTGAATTAATATTTTTCCCCCCCAAGACTGTACATGGATATAAAGTGAGAACGACAGTGGGTGCCATTAAAACTGAACTACAAATATACTAAATTTTGCAGAAATTGGTATTTGTGGAGTTTACGAGTTCAAGCTTAGTGGTTAAATTTTTGAAGGGAGATAGCAAAATATACATAATGCAAGCATACGTACACTTGGGTAAAACAGTGGCTTGACTCAGATTTGTTGAATGTGGGTTTTGAGAGACTGCACTTAAATGTAATGATTAATACTTTTATTTTAATTTCACACTCTTTGCAGAATGCTTAAAATATCACAATTTAACAATAATTATAATAACTCCCAAGTAAGTTCACAGAAGACACCAAAATAGCTTAATAGGTTAAAATGGCACCTTGGTCAGATGGGCAAATGGGCTGAGTGGCAGCAGGTGGTGTCTAATTTAGAGGTGTTGCATTTTGGTAAGCCTAACTATGGCTGGAGTTATACAGTTAATGGTAGGGCCCTGGGGAATGCTGAAAAATTGAATTAGTTTCATTGTCACATAGTCACATGATCACAGTGAAACATTTACAAGTCGCCACATATAGCGCCATCTTCGGTACAAAGGTACCGAGGTACAGATTCTGGAACTTAGGAACAAAAAACAGAAAATTGTACAAAGTCCAGCATTACAGACCTTCAAAAGTATAAAATCATAGGAATGAATTAGAAAAAAAATAAAGAAATGACAAGTTCTGAATAACAGTTTTCCCACAATAGTGTAATAAAAAGATAAATTTAAAAAAGGTAATTAAAGACAAAATTCTCAGTCCATTTCACAGATTGAGGACCCAAACCCCCAATACCAATCCCAATCCCATCCCCAACCACCCCCCCTCCTCCCCCCACCGGTGCCCCCCAAACCCCCCCCAATTGGAATCCTGGGCAGGATCCACCATAATGGCAAAGAAAAAGCTATGGAATCACAAACTGACTGAAGCCACCAGAAAGAGAAGCTGACAAAAACAGCCAACGAAGTTGCTGATGGGACTCCCAGGCCAGAACAGACCAACCGTGCTGCTGCAAAGACACTGCAGAAGCCTCAAGGAAACCTAGGTCATTGGACCCACCTCATCTTCAGCTACTGCTGAAGCAGCCTCATCAAAAGGACCTACCAGGATGCAGCCACTGTGGATCCACATTGCATCCATTGCTGCTGCAACCTCCTGAACCTCCTTCCTTATTGAAACTGCCAAAAGAAGGCAAGATTAACTTGATATTGAGTCAATGCTAGGACGACCTTGACAATGCAAAAGCGACTCAGAATCCAAACTCACTTCCAGCATCATTGTCATTGGTCCACATTGCTGGGCTCACTCGCTGCCTATGCAGATGCTGCGACCAAGTTCTTCACTAAGGTGGTAAATAAAATAGGATAGAAAAAAAGAGAAATAAAGAGAAACAAAAAGAAATATGGACAGAGCAGATAAGCCCTGTACTTAGAAGCCCTGAGACACTGCCACATCTGCCAAATGGGACTGGATCAGATTAGGACATCTGGTCATCGTGGGAGAGTTGAATCAAAGGGTCTGCTTTTGTCTATTTAACTCTGATTATAAATGTCTTAGTCATACATCCTTGCCTTATTAGGAAATTTTAAAATATATAAAACAACATAAATTAGTAAGGCAGCAGGCAAATTATGTGGAAATTCATCTGAAATGTCAGCCCATTATTCAAAACTCAAAATTTAATCAGCTTACGAAATTAAAAGCATTATATAAAATCTTAAAACTTAACAGCTTATGAAAAAGCATTACATTAAAATTTGATGATTGAAGCAGCTTGAAAACACCTTGGACATGTGACTGGCTGTTTCATGAGGAGTTGATTATAGCTGTTTAATCTGGCACTGTGCTATCAGGTGAAGTCAAAATGATGCTTTAGAGTCATAGAGTCAGAGATATACTGCACAGAAACAGACCTTTTGGCCCATGCCGACCAGATATTCTACATAGATCTGGGCCCATTTGCCAGCATTTGGTCTATATCTCTCTAAACCCTTCCTATTCATATATCCATCCAGACGCATTTTAAATGCTGTAATTGTACCAGCCTCCACCATTTCCTTTGGCAGCACATTCCATACATGCACCACCCTGTGCATGAAAAAGTTATCACTCAGGTCCCTTTTAAATCTTTCCTCTTTTGCCTTAAACCTATGCTTTCTAGGTTTGGACTCCCATACCCTGGGGAAAAGACCTTGGGGCTGTTTATCCAATTTATGCCCCTCATGATTCTCTAAACCTCTATAAAGGTCACCCCTCAGCCTCCGCCACTCCAGAGAAAATAGCCAAAGTCTATTCAGCAGCCCCCTATAGCTCAAACGCTCCAATCCCAGCATATCTTTGTAAATCTTTTTTGAATCCTTTCAAGTTTCACAACATCCTTCCAACAGCAGGGAGACCAGAATTGCACACAGTATTCCAATAGTGGCCTAACCAATGTCCAGTACAGTCGCAGCATGACCTCCCAACTGCTGTTTTCAATGCACTGACCAATAGAGGCAAGCATACAAAATGCTTTCTTCACTATTCTATGAGACTGCACTCGAAGATCTCCTTGTTCAGCAACACTTCCCAGGACCTTACCATTAAGTGTAAATGTCCTGCCCTGATTTGCCTTTCCAAAATGCAGTACCTTGCATTTATCTAAATTAAACTCCATCTGCCACTCCTCGCCTCATTGGCCCATCTGATCAAGATCCCATTGCACTCTAAAGAAACCTTCTTTGCTGTTTATTATACCTCCAATTGTGGTTTCATCTGCAAACTCACAAAGCATACCTCCTATGTTCACATCCAAATCATTTACGTAAACGATGAAAAGTAGGGGAGCAAGCAGCAATCCTTGTATGGCACACTGGTGGTCACAGGCCTCCAGTCCGAAAAGCAAGCCCCACCACCATCTTCTGTCTGCTTTCTTCAAGCCAGTTCTGTATCCAAATGGCTTGTTCTCCCTGCATGCAATGAGATCTAACCTTGTCAACTAATCTACCATGAGGAACCTTGTCGAATGCCTTACTGGAGTCCATATTGATCACATCCACCACTCTGCCCTCATTAATCCTCTTTGTTACTTCTTTAAAAAACTTAATCAAGTTAGTGAGACATGATTTCCCACACACAAAGCCTTGGTGACTATCCCTAATCAGTCCATGCCTTTCCAAATACATGTAAATCCTGTCCCTCCAGATTCCCTCCAATAATTGATGTCAAGCTCACCAGTTTGTTGTTCCTTGGTACTCCCTTATGACCTTTCTTAAATAGTGGCACCACATTAGCCAAACGCCAGCCTTCCGGTACCTTAACTATGGCTATCGATGATACAAATATCTCAGCAACGGGTCCAGCAATCACTTACCTAGCTTCTCACAGAGTTCTAAGGTACACCTGATGAGGTCTTGGGGCTTTTTCAACCAATATGTTTTAAGATGTCCAACACCATCTACTCTGTAATATGGACCTTTTTTTTAATAAAAGGTGCCGCTATTTATTTCCCCATGTTCCCTATCTTTAACATCCTTCATCACAACAAACACTGATGCAGAATACTGCTTAGTAACTCCTTTACCTCCTGTGATTTGAGACATAGGTGGCCTTGCTGATTTTTGAGGAGTCCTATACACTCCCTAGCTATCCTTTTGTCTTTATTGTATTTATAGAATCCCTTTGGATTCTTCTTAACCCTATTTGCCAAAGCTCTCTCATATCCCCTTTTTGTCCTCCTGATTTCCCTCAAGTATACCCCTTTATACTCGATCTATCCTGTCTATCCTTCTTTTTCTTAACCATACCCTCAATTTCTTTAGTCATCCAGTATTCTCTATACATCTACCAGCCTTTCCTTTCACTCTAACAAGAATATACTGTCTCTGGACTCTCGTTATCTTGTTTCTGAAAGCTTCCCATTTTCCAGCCGTCCATTTACCTGTGAACATCTGCCCCCCCCCCCCCCAACAATCAACTGTTGAAAGTTCTTGCCAAATGCCATCAAAATTGGGCTCCCTCCAATTTAGAACTTCAACTTTTAGATTTGTTTATCCTTTTCCATCACTGTTTTGAAATTAATTATGGTCGCTGGCCCCAAAGTGCTGCCCACTGACACCTCTGTCATCTATTTTACCCCATTTTCCAAAAGTAGGTCAGGTTTTTCACCTTCTCTGGTCAGTATATCCATATACTAAATCAGAAAAGTTTATTGTACACACTCGATAAATTACTCTCCAAACATAGACTGGAACTGCCAATATGTTAAGGGCTTGGAGGGAAAGTTAAAATCCCCTATCATAACCACCCTATTAATCCTGCAGATAACAGATCACCTTATAAGCGTTTTTCAATTTTCTGCGGATTATTGGGGGGAGGTCTTTCGTACAAGCCGAATAAGGTGATCACTTTCTTTTTTCTCAGTTCCACCCAAATAACTTTCCTGCACTTCTTCCAAGGAATATCCTTCTTACTTATAGCCATAATGTTATCCCTAACCAAAAATGCCACTTCTCCTCTTCTCTTGCCCCCCTTTCTATCCTTCCTGTATCATTTAAACACTGGAACATTAAGCTGCCGCCAGTCCTGTCCATCCCTGAGCCATGTCTCTGTAATCGCTATGATATCCCAATCCCATGTTTCCAATTATGCAGAGTTCATTTAGCTTACCGACTAGGTCTCTTGCATTGAAATAAATGTAGTTTAACTGATTACTCCGACCTCATTCTGCTGCTCTGACTGTTTGACTTGCTCCTTTTCCTAACTGTACCAGTCTCAGATTGATCTCTTTCCTCACTACCTCCCTGGGTTCCATCCCCCGCCTTACTAGCTTAAATCCTCCTGAGCAGCTCTCGCAAATCTCTCTGCCAGTATATTAGTCCCCTTCCAATTCAGGTGCAATCCGACCTTCTTGCACAGGTCACTTCTGCCCCACAAGAGATTCCAATGATCCAAAAACATGAATCTTTCTTCCCTGCACCAGCTCAGCCACGCATTCATCTCTCTGTCCTCCTTTGCTACCCTCACTAGTTCATGGCACCGGGAGTAATCCAGATATTACTACCTCTTTTTTAAACTTGCAGCCTAACTTCCTCTAGGGAACTTTGTCTGTAGTTCCAATGAGTACAATGACCTCCTGTTGGTCTCTCTCTCCCCCTTTGTGAACATTCTGCTCCCTCTGATCCTGGTTCCAGGGAGGCAATACAACATTTCTGTGGCCAACAGCGAGACATTGAAATGTCTGTCTGTGCCACTGATCAGACGGTCCCCTTTCCCAATCGATTGCTTGGAACCTGACACACTACTCATTACATTAGAGCCAGCATCTACCAGAAACCCAGCTGTTGGTGCTACACTCCCAAGAGTCCATCATCCCCTGTATTTTCCAAAATGGCATACCTGTTTGAGATGGTGACAGCTACAGGAGACTCCTGCATGTCCTGTCTCCCTCTCCTACCTTTCCTAAAGGTCACCCATCTACCGGACCGTATGTTTGGTTCATCTCCCTTACTGCAATTGCCATCCACCACACTTCCAGCTCCTGTAAATTCCTCATTGCCTGTAACTGCCATCCCAATTGATCCATGCAACATGATAGAATTCGCAACCAAACACACTTCCTGCAACGCTAAGCATTAGTAACATGGAAACTCTCCCTAATCTTCACATTACTTGACCAAAGACCATCTTTTCACCTGAATCTACAGTCCCATAAAATAGCACAACCATCCTGCTCTAAAAACACTACTCCAGGTTAGATTCGTACTTTTTCTTTTATATTTCTAATATTTAATCAAGAGATGGATCTCAATTAAAAAAAAAGAACCCACTCTACTGACTTTTGTAGATTTACAAAAAAGTAAGGTTACAGTTTAAAACTAGCTACTCAACCGCTCCCCCACACAGGTTTCTCCAAGGTCACCTGTGAATTTTGCTGTTTATTTTCTGACAATGAATTCCAATATTCAGAGATACTTGAAATCAAACAGCAAGGTTAGCAGCTGTGCAGGTTACTGCTAGGTAAGACAGCCCTGTAGGTTTCTTTTGACATTTGATAAACTCCTTATGTAGTCACTGCCTTGGTGTCCCTTCCTCCTTTTCAAAGTGCCATTGTTTTGATCTGCCCCCCTCCGCCCACCTCCAATGTTCCAAAACATCCAACAGCTTGTAATGTAGTAATTAATGCTCTTAGTATGAGCAAATCAGCTCCACAGAAAATACCTCAAAAAAGGAGCAACTCTTACAGCCAATTTTTTGCTGTCCTCCATCTTGGATTACCCAGAATCCATGAGTAGTAAGAGAGTGGTTGCACAAACCTGAAAATAGTACTGTAAGAATGTCAAACATCTCCAGGGGCAATGAAGTTGAGTGCCATAAGTCCTACGCTTAGTTTGCTGGAATTTACCTGCATAGCCCTACTCAGAACAAGATATTTTGAAGCTCTATTAGTTTCCTTCTCTCTAAGCACCTTCTCATAACTGCAGTTAAACCACCACCACACACATCTTTATTTTTCTGAAATCTTACATCTATGTTTCATGTCACATTCCACAAATGTTGTCCTCTACTCCTTTCCACAAATCCATTTCTCATATATACCCCTTTCCTTTCACTCATGTGAGAAATGAGGAAAGAGCACAAAACTCACAAAAGAGGCAGCAAACCAAGATTGGTATGCACATTCTGGTCATCAGTATCTCGTTACTCAATGATTTGGAAGAAGTGAAACTATCATGGTATTTGAACAGAAGACAGACTCAACAGACAATCAAGGTATTTTTCAATGTATAATTTCAGTTATATCATTGTAAATTTTTTCTATAAATTCTGTGCCTTAGAATTGTATCCTCCACTATCACCTGATGAAGGAGTGGTGCTCTGAAAGTTAGTGTGCTTCCAATTAAACCTGTTGGACTATAACCTGGTGTTGTGTGATTTTGTATATGACAATGTATACTTACCTGGCCCACCTGTGCAATCTGTTGTGGGACTCATCACTCTGGAACTCCAACACTATCCATTCATTTAGCCCTACGGAATGACATGTAGCTAAGGAGAAGGTAGATAGGTAGAAAGTACTGCTGCTGTTGGTTTGCCTACTCTTGCTCCTCATTAAATGCCAAGAGTAGAGCTGTATAATTTGGATGCATCATGATTCATTTGCCCCATCCCCTAGTAAGCCACCTGAAACGTGGTGATTCAGGTTATGATATCCCTTTCAGCTGAGGCAGTTTGGTAACCTATTCATTACCAAGCCATATATTAGTAGGTTTTAGCACTACTAATGAATTTCAGCAACTATTCAGAATTGTGTTTTTTAAATTACTGAAAGGCTGCTGCATTGCTGAAAGTGGCATCTTTTGGATTCAACATTCAGCAGAAGCCACAGCTGTTTAGTTAGGCTGCATGTAGAAAATCTTAGGCTACTTGTGGGAAGCAGGGAATTCAATATTATCCCCAAGCCAACCCAATATGTCAACTAATTTGTCATTTATGGGAACAGAGCCCAAAACATCTGATTACCATTGGAACAGATCTGTCCAACAATAACTGGATCAAAAATAAAAGCCCACTTTACTTGTGTTTTTTGCAGCCAGACTTCAGTTTGGCCACTCAATGAAGCCTCTATTGCAGCCTGCTGTCTATTCCTCAGCTCTACACATAGGAGGCTGTAGCTTCACCACCTAAGATGCCAGAGGATCTGGGAAGGACCCTTTAAGGCTTGAAACGCTACAGAGATTAACACAGAAAGGTAAGTGTGTTGAAATTTCAGTAGGTATTACACAGCTTTGCATTCTTTCGTTTGCTCTTTTAGTGGGCGGCACGGTGGCACAGTGGCTGCCCCACAGTGCCAGAGACCCGGATTCAATTCCCGCCTCAGGCGACTGACTGTGTGGCGTTTGCACATTCTCCCAGTGTCTGCGTGGGTTTCCTCCGGGTGCTCCGGTTTCCTCCCATAATCCAAAAATGTGCAGGTTAGGTGAAATTGGCCATGCTAAATTGCCCATAGTGTTAGGTGCAGGGGTAAATGTAGGGGAATAGGTCGGTGGGTAGCTTCGGCAGGTCGGTGTGGACTTGTTGGGCCGAAGGGCCTGTTTCCACACTGTCAGTAATCTAAAAAAAATCTAATCTAGATATTTAATATTTTTATTGATTAGTGGTAATGATATTTAGGATTTAATGTTATTATTGTTTAGTATTAAATGCAAGTGCAATTAGATTTTTTCATTTTAATATTCCATTTTTAAGATTCTATGGCATGACAGTGGGCGAATGAGGCAAGTGGGTAAGAGGATAGTATGGCATGTGGGTGGGGTGGCAGGTTGCTAGGTAGACACGGTTGCCAGGAAAGTTGACAAGGGTTTAGTGGAGAATGGTGAGCATCAGATCCACTGGGCTGTACTGATGGGAGGTCAAGGGGTTAAGGCTGGTGGTTTGGGTGTCCATGTGGGTGAATGCTAAAGATTTGGGGGTCAAATCACAGAGGATTTGTTGGGAGAGGGAATTTATGTTGGGTGCCCAAAGAGTGGTCTATGGGGACTGGGAAGGACTGAACCAGGTCATCAGTTTGACAGTTTCTCAGAAGTTAGATCAGGTTTGAATTCAAATAACTTTTCCAGATTAAGTAGGAATTCTCTGAAGTCTCCAACTACAACTGCAGGTAAATGCTCCTCGGAAGCTTCAATTTCGCTGCAGTCAGCTACGTAAGGACTCCTACATAAGCCTGGTGTACAACTCCAGGTGATGCTACTGCTGCTACTTCTGTCCTTTCAGAAAATCTGGACATTCATATTTTTCAAGTGGCCATTGTGACTACCTACAAATTGGTAATGGACTGGCAATTCCAATAGCTGTGAATACTGAGAAGTCCACTACAATCCTACAAATTCCACTGAGGCCATTTAGCTCAAGTCTAGGATCTACAGGGCATTTGAGTACTCTATAATTAACATGGTAAAATAAAGTGAAAAGCTTCAACTGTTGCCACAATGCAGCACCATTCGAACACTTCAAGATAAAAAGACAAAACAGAAAGAAAGTCCATCTCCATTCCACCACCTCCATGAGTCCTGAACCCTGAGCCAACCTATCAACACCACCCACGCCACCATTTGCATTAAGCCCACCAACGGACTCCTACTCCAGGAATACCACACTGGCACAGCTTCAACCACCTCTTCAACACCTGGAGTCCCTGTTCCAAGCCCACCACAACTAGGGGTCCCTGCCTCCACTGCCGGACCAGACCAGGTGGCACCTCACAAGGAGTCCCACACTGGCCCGGCAACTCCCCTCTGCAATGTCACCCCTTTGAATCAGGAGTGTGCATAGTCCTCCTTCTCCAGCATCCCCATCAGCTCATGCTCTGCTCCCCTGCAATTAGCAACCCCACCCTCAACTCCCCAGTGTCTTCATCAAGTGCTGTTTCTGACATTGGCAGGACGAAAGCTCATCCAATCACTGATAAACGTCTCCAGTCAGTGTTTAATTCGTGCTACTTTAGGGCCAGCAGATCACCACTACAGCCAACAGAAAAAGTAGGCCAGTAATGTTGCATTCAGTCAGCTGAACCATAAGATTCAGGCCAATAAGTGATTTAATTTCATAAGTGATTAATTAGTTATTAAGCACCTTTGGTAAACTAAAAGACAAAAAAAAATACTTTCAATGTACTTTCATTGTCAGAGTCAATGATTTATAAAAGTCGAGATCGCATATACACCCTCCTGATGACAGTTCTCACTTGTGAAAAGTACTCATTTTAATGGTTACACTATTTTCTGTTTGAACTGTTTTGCTATTCTTCTTGTTATGACTTTTTAAAAATTAATTGCTGAAGTTGTAATGTAGAACTTATTTTTTACCCCCAAACTCAACATCTATATCAGTTCTATCTCTGCTGCAATTTTAAACAAGATTAAGAGCATTGATGATGGCTGATTTCTCTTTTCATCAGCATATGGGCTTTGGGGAGTCCAGAATGTGAATTTAGGTAGCACACAATACTTTTCAAATACAATTCTTTCAAACTGAACACTATAAAGAGATGATATCATGGCTACCTTATTCTGGCAAGTCTTTATTCTAAAGAATAACTTTCAAATCGACCACCAGTTAGCTATTGAAAAGTCAATTGGAAGATTGATTTGTCAATGTTCATTGCAGGCACGACTGCAATGCGGCCTATGAACTGTGCAGTTATATACAGGCAGGGGTTACAAAGAGATTCACCTCAAGTGTTAATGTGTGAGTGCATGAGAGGAGAAAAATCAAACTTTCACCTCAGGGGTTTTGGGTGGAAACAGACCCTCAAGTATCACCTTCAGGAGATAATGGAAATAGGTGAACAGGAAGGTTAACTCCTGCAGTCTGAACCTAAGTACCTGGAGACAGTGAATTCACATGGCTTTACAGGAACTGTCAACATCAGTAAATACATCTTCAAATGACATTGCTTCTCCACTATATCACCAACTTCTCAGGTCACTCTCTGAACCATATCTCGCATGAACGCAGCAACTCTCTGGCATTCAAAATCACATGCTTAACATCAAAACTCTCCACCTCATTGTCTCAGCCCTACCAAAGTTGGCAACCTCACACCCATCTTTAATTGCCTCCATCGAGCTTCAGCTATTAAGTTATGGCAAAACATCACCCAAACAAATTAGTGACACTGTTCCCTCTCACTTACAAGACAAGATAACATACAATAGAAGAACTGAGCAGAACTGACAGGGCCTGTGGATGCCTATCTTCTTGGCCATACAGAAGAAAAGGTTCTCTGCATCATAATGCCAGTTGTAGCAGAATGCATAGCATCTGTTCATTACTGAAAACATGAAGGATGACATCTTTGCCCTCAGGGACCTGATTCCATGACAAGCCAGTAATATTGGAACTTTTTGATTGGTTTGTGGTTTAGTGGACCCTCTCTGGAACAGGGAGTTATTACAGGTCTCTCAGCGGCTATCCAGCAGGCAGAAAAGACCCTGATGCCTCAGAAAATTCTACCACGTCAGGGAACACAAAGAAAAGAAACTGATGTATTTTAAATACTGTTAATTCTGTTGGTCTTCGAGCAACTAATTTGTATAAAAAGAATAACACAGCACAGGAACAGGCTCTTTGGCCCTCCAAGACTGTACCAACATATTTTGCCCTTCCATACTAAAATTGTCTTCACTTACAGGATCCGTATCCCTCTATTCCCTTCCTATTCATGTGTTCTTCCAGGTGTCTCTTAAATACTGCTATCCTGTCTGCTTCCACCACTTCCTCTAGTGACGCATTCCAGGTGCTTACCACCATTTGTGTGAAAAACTTGCCTCATATCTCTTCTAAACTTCCCCCACCACCCCTCCCCTATGGACCTTGAACACGTATCCCCTAATAACTGACCCCTCTACCCGGCAAAAAAGCCTCATACTTTCACTCTATCCTCGCCACTCACAATCTAAAACTATTATCAGGTAACTTCCCAACCTCCTGCATTCCAGTGAAAACAAACCAAGTCTATCCAACCTTCCTTCATAATCAAAATTTCCCATACCAGGCAATATCCTGGTAAACCTTTTCTGTATTTTCTCCAAAGCATCCACATCCTTCTAGGAGAGTCATGACTAGAACTGTATGTAACAATTCAAGTGTGGCCTAAATAAAGTTTAATCAAACTGCAGCATAACCTGTCTATCCATATACTCTATGCCCTCTTTCAATGAAGGCATGCATGCTATAGGCCTTTTTCCTCCCCAACTACCTTATCCACCTGCGCTGCCACCTTCAGTGGGCTTTCATACCCAGATCCTTCTGCATATTAATATTCCTGAGAGTTCTGCCATTCACTGTATAATTTCTACCTGTACTTGACTTTCCAAACACATTTACCCAGATTAAACTCCATCTGCCATTTTTTGCCCATGCCTCCAACTAATCTATATCCTGCTGAATCCTCTGACAATTCTCTTTGCTACTCACAACTCCACCAATCTTTGTACCATTTGCAAGTTTACTAAATACACCAGCTACATTTGTCTCCAAATCACTTATGTAGATCATGAAGAGGTCCCAACACTGATCCCTGTGGAACACCACTAGTCACAACCCTCCATTCCGAAAAGCAGCCTTCCACTGCTACCCTGTCTCCTGTGACAGAGCCAGTTCTGTACCCATCTTCCCACTCACCCAGAACCATGTGACTGCAGCTTTTGTGCCAGTCTGCCTTAGGGACCTTGTCGAAGGCTTTACTGAAGCCCATGTAGACATCAACATCATGTAAAACCATGCTGTCTGTCACTAATAAGTCTATTTGCTTCTAAATGCATATAGATCTTGGATGTAGGTTTACTCACTGAGCTGGAAGGTTCATTTCCAGACATTTTGTCACCCCTCCTAAGGAGCACTGCTGAAAATTCCTGCTTTCTATTTATATGTTTGGGTTTCTTTGGGTTGGTGATGTCGTTTCCTGTGGTGAAGTCACTTCCTGTTCTTTTTCTCAGGGGGGTGGTAGATGGGGTCTAACTCGATGTGTTTGTTGATAGAGTTCCGGTTGGAATGTCATGCTTCTAGGAATTCTTGTGTGTGTTTTTGTTTGGCTTGTCCTAGGATGGATGTGTTGTCCCAGTCGAAGTGGTGTCCTTCCTCATCCATATGTAGGTATACTAGTGAGAGAGGGTCATGTCGTTTTACGGCTAGTTGATGTTCATGTATCCTGGTGGCTAGTCTTCTGCCTTTTTGTCCAATGTAGTATTTGTTACAATCCTTGCACGGTATTTTGTAAGTGACACTAGTTTTTGCTTGTTTGTTGTCTGTATAGTGTCTTTCAAGTTCATTAGCTGCTGTCTTAGTGTGTTGGTGAGTTTGTGGGCTACCATGATGCCAAGGGGTCTAAGTAGTCTGGCAGTCATTTCTGATATGTCTTTGATGTAGGGGAGAGTTGCTAGGGTTTCTAGGCGTGTTTTGTCTGCTTGTTTGGATTTGTTGCTGAGAAATTGTCAGACTGTGTTCATTGGGTACCCATTCCAAGTTCCAAACTAATATTACTGCAGTTCACCATCCCCCAAGGACTGCTGTTATTTCTATCACTGAGAATCTGAAAATTCATGGTATTATGGTCACTAGTCCCAAAATGCTTCCTCACAGAAATTTCACTCGTTTGGCCGGGCTCATTTCCGAAACGAGCTTACTAGGTCCAGGTCCAATATAACCTCTGCCCTGTTTGGGCTCCTTACATACTGTGTCAAGAAACCCTCCTGAATGGCCTGACAAATTCTGCCACATCCAAGTTCCTTGCACAAAGTGAGTCCCAGTCAATATAGGGGGAGTTAAAATCACCTACAACAACCCTGCTGTTTTTACATCTTCCCAAAATTGTGTCTACCTATCCTCTCCTCTATCTTCCACTGACTGCTGGAAGGCCTGTAGTATACCCCCAGTGTCGTGATTTCACGTTTCCTATTCCTAAGTTCTACCCATATTGCTCCACTGCATAAGTCCTCTGATGTACAGCTAAGTACAGCCAAATTCACAGAATCAAAGAAGTGCTACAGCAGAGCCACTGCCCCTGGACTGCCTTGTTAAATAAACATTACCTAATGTCAATCTTCTGCTTTCTCCTCATACCACTGACAATTTTTATCCAAATAATCATCCAATACCCTCTTGAATGCCCCATGAATTTGTTCATAGAATAGTACAATTGTCATCACTTTCCTTTAAAATTGAAGCAAATATGTTATTATATTGTTGACTGTATATTCACAGATCTAACTTCATCGCTTAATTTGCTTCTCCAAACAAAAAGTAAGGAATTAATTGCAAAAGACACAATCGCGTATGCACGCAGATGAGAGATTAAGAAAGCAAGAGATACTGCAGAAAGATAATCGGAGGGACAGAAGAAAAAATATTTATAGCTAAAACCTTTACGTTCTGGTTCCCAATTCCAAAGTATTTGTACTAGTATGTTAGAAAAGAATTCTTGGTCAGACTCAGTGCCCATCATTACAAGGACCAAAAATACTTTATTACTCTTCCAAAACTAGTGTACAGATATATTCTATCACAATTATTTTGTAGCAATTCAAAGAGTCAATAGCTTGAGTTGGAACATGATCCAGATCAATACATTCCATCATAAATTTTATAAAACTATGTACAGTGAAAGGCCTCAAAAGTATCAGTTTTGATATTGTCTTTGCAACTCTCCATTGTGGAGTCTGAACCTAATGCTGAAGTAATAGTAGAAAATAGCACTGAAGCAGGTAAATTCCAAGCACTTTCTAATCTGTCATAACAAGCATTTTCATGAAGAATTTGACTCAAACTATCTTAAAAAGATGCATATTTAATGAAACAAAATCATTTTCATTACCTTTCAGGTTGATGGGAGAAGCCTTTACAAAAGTTCAATGCATAGTGAAGAACAATGAGTAAGAGTGAACATTTAATTAATATCACTGTGATGTATAATTAATGAAATTTCAATTATATCGCTGCTTTTTCTCACTGCCTGACATGGCAGATGGCTAATCAGGCATAAAGAAGAAAACGGCTGCCAGCTACAAATAAAAGATTCCAGTTTTCTCTAAGCCTGAACACTTCTAAGGGATTTAAAAATCCACATCCATTAACCCTGTCAGAGCCATGAGTAGTGGGAATGAATCTTTACAACACACATACGACAAAATAGCTTGTTAGCTGTAAAGCTACTGTTGTTTTAATATACATAAATGATCTGGAAGCGGGCAAAGGTGGTCTGATCAGTAAGTTTGCAGATGACACGAAGATTGGTGGAGTAGCAGAAAGCATAGGGGACTGTCAAAGAATACAGGAGAATATAGATAGACTGGAGAGTTGGGCAGAGAAATGGCAGATGGAGTTCAATCCAGGCAAATGTGAGGTGATGCATTTTGGTAACTCTAATTCTAGAGCGAACTATTCTGTAAACAGAAGAGTCTTACAGAAAGTTGATGTGCAGAGAGATCTGGGAGTTTAGGTCCATTGTACCGTGAAGCTGGCTGCACAGGTAGATAGAGTGTTCAAGAAGGCATATGGTAAGTTTGCCTTCATTGGACAGGGTATTGAGTATAAGAGCTGGCAGGTCATGTTAAAATTGTACAAGACTTTGGTTTGGCTGCATTTAGAATACTGTGTGCAGTTCTGGTCACCATATTACCAAAAGGATATGGACGCTTTGGAGAAGGTGAAGAGAAGGCTTATAAGATGTTGCCTGGTATGAAAGATGCTAGCTATGAAGAGAGGTTGATTAGGTTAGGATTGTTTGCATTAAAAAAAAAGGAGATTGAGGGGGGACCTGATTGAGATCTATAAAATCATGAAGGGTATATACAGGGTGAATAGAGATAAGCATTTTCCCCAGAGTGAGGGGTTCAATAACAAGAGGTCATGCGTTCAAGGTGATAGATGAAAAGTTTAAGGGCGACATATGTAGCAAGTACACAGAGGGTGGTAGAGGCAGGCATGGTAGATTCATTTAAGGTGTGTCTGGACAGATGCATGAGTAGATGGGGAGCAGATCCTTAGGAATTAGGTGACAGGTTTAGATAGTTGGATTTGGATTGCTTCAGGCCTGGAGGGCCGAAGGACCTGTTCCTGGCCGGTAAATTTTCTTTGTTCTTGACTGTAACAGCATGCTTTGGGGATATGTGAAAAAGGGAGAGCACCTGGGGAGACAAGGTGAGAGTATGTACATGCATGAGAGCGGGGGCGGGCGGTGAGACAAAGAAAGCAGGGTCAGGGGCGAGACAGAACAAGGGTGAGGGCGCCGGCAGGCAAGACAGAGCAGGGTAGGGGTGGATGGCGAATTAAAGTGGAAAAGTACATGGAAAACAAGCCAAATTTGTTGCCATCTCAACGCACGCATTACACATTGTCTGACTTCATTTTGGGTCAGGATTCCAAATGCAACGTCAAGTTCTCCAGACTGGTCATCATAAAACAGGCTCACTGATGACTGGAAGAGTGCAAGACTCATTGTCAATATACATTGACAGCTATATATTTTTTAATATATACATCTACCACTTAGCAAATAATTACCACTCAAAATATTAATTTGTTACTCAATATGTACACATTTTACTGCCAATAAACATGTTAATTTGAATTATTCACTCCTGTAGAGTTTTTGTAACAGCTCACCAAATCTACTATTGAACCACAACAGAGGTGGAGTGTAGAGAGGGAGGAGAGATTGCAAGTCTGGCAAATTTCCTGTTCTGAGCATAAAATCAAACAAAAGAATTTGCCAACAATGGAATGATATCATCAAGCTGTATTCTCAAGCTGAAAATGCCGAATGTTTTGAACTCAGCCAGCAGTGGATATTTTGTTAAACCAGTGACTGCCCCAGAATACAACCACATACTCTTCCTCACCATATACAAATTCAGCTCAAATCTACACTACCCATCTCTACAGAATCCCACCTTCCATCTTATCTTTGCAATTGAATTCAATCATATGTGAAACCATTCTTCCAATTTTTTTCTGAATTCATATCTCCAGCCACAGAAACACCAATCTGTTTCCCTAACTATGAAATCTACCGTTACTTTGTCAAGTTCCCTTCTGTCTCACTGCACATCTGAGCAAGACATGGTGTCATGAACTCATTTTTTTTTAATGAAAATTATCAAACTGTTACCAGTATTCAGAACAGAATAGTGGTTGAAGAGACTGAACCCTACACCACTGCTTGGTCCTCGTTGGTTGCCCAGCAGTAACCCATTCCACAGCTGCTTTCATTACCTTACTTTGCAGAATGAACACATCCAGAAACACGCACTGGACAAAAATACAGCCCTGTGGATGCATGTATAGTGCCAACTGCTGCTCAAGCTCCAAAACCTAAATCCTGATGATATTTCATGCACTGCTGGGTGTCCAAAACATGACAGACATCTTGAAATGCTCAGGATTGTCTAATAAAGTCTGAAGGAACACCTGAGAGCTATTACAATAAATGATCACTATATTAATTAAGGGTTCAAATCACAGAGTCAGAGAGATTGACAGCACAGAAACAGACCTTTCGGTCTAATTCGTCCATGCCAACCTGATAGCCCAACCTAATCTAGTCCTAACCGCCAGCAATCGGTCCATATTCCTCCAAACCCTTCCTAGTCATATACCCATCCAGATGCCTTCTAAATGTTGCAATTGTGCTAGTCTCCACCACTTCCTCTGGTAGCTCATTCCATACACGTACCATCCTCTGCGTGAAAAGTTTGCCCCTTAGGTCTCTTTTATATCTTTCCCCTCTCACCCTAAACCTATGCCCTCTAGTTTTGGACTCCCCCACCCCAGGGAAAAAAACTTTGTCTATTTATCCTATCCATATCCCTCATGGTTTTATAAACCTCTAAGGTCACCCCTCAGCCTCCGACACTCCAGGGAAAACAGCCCCAGCCGATTCAACCTCTCCCTACAGCTCAAATCCTCCAACCCGAACATCCTTGTAAATCTTTTCTAAACCATTTCAAGTTTCATTACATCCTTCCAATAGGAAGGCCAGAATTGCACACAATATTGCAAAAGTGGCTGAACCAATGTCCTGTACAGCTGCAACATGACCTCTCAACTCCTGTACTCAATAGCTTAAAAATGTGTTGCTGGAAAAGTGCAGCAGGTCAGGCAGCATCAAAGGAACACGAGAATCGACGTTTCAGGCATAAGCCCTTCTTCAGGAATGATTCCTTTGATGCTGCCTGACCTGCTACGCTTTTCCAGCAACACATTTTTAAGCTCTGATCTCCAGCATCTGCAGTCCTCACTTTCTCCTGTACTCAATATTCTGACCAATAAAGGAAAGCATACCAAACACCTTCTTCACTATCCTATCTATCCGAGACTCCACTTTCAAGGAGTTATGAGCCAGGACTCCAAGGTCTCTGTTCAGCAACACTCCCTAGGACCTTTCCATTAAGTGTATTAGTTCTGCTAAGATTTGCTTTCCCAAAATGCACCATCTCACAATTATCTGAATTAAACTCCATCTGCCATTCCTCAGCCCATTGGCTCATTCAATCAAGATCCCTTTGTAATCTGAGGAAGCCTTCTTTGCTGTCCACTACACCTACAATTTTGGTGTTATCTGCAAACTATACTGGCAGCACTGCTGCCTCACAGCACCAGGGTTCCAGGTTCAATTTCAGCCTCAGACAACTGTCTATGTGGAGTTTGCATGTTCTCCCTGTGTCCGCGTGGGTTTCCTCTGGGTGCTCCGGTTTCCTCCCACAGTCCAAAGATGTGCAGGTTATGGCCATGCTAAATTGCCCATAGTGTTAGGTGCATTAGTGAGAGGGAAATGGGTCTGGGTGGGTTACTCTTTGGAGGGTCGTTGTGGACTTGTTGGGCTGAAGGGCCTGTTTCCATACTGTAGGTAATCTAATTTAATCTAATCCCTCTTCTGCTCACATCCAAATCATTTGTATAAATGATGAAAAGTAGTGGACCAAGCATCGATCCTTGTGGCACTCCACTGGTCACAGGGAGAAAAACAAACCTCCACCACCACCACCCTCTTGTCTTCTACCTTTGAGCCAGCTCTGTATCCAAATGGCTAGTTCTCTCTGTATTCCATGAGATCTAACCTTGCTAACCAGTCTCCCATGGGGAACCTTGTCAAATGCCTTACTAAAGTCCGTATAGAACACATCTGCCCTCATGAATCGTCTTTGGTACTTCTTCAAAAAAACTTAATCAACTTTGTCAGACATGATTTCCCACAAAGTCATGTTGACCATCCCATATCAGTCCTTGCCTTTCCAAATACATGTACACCTTGTCCCTCAGGATTGCCTCCATCATTGCCCACCACCAATGTCAGGCTCACCGGTCTATAGTTCCCTGGCTTTTCCTTACCACTTTAAACAATGGCACCGTGTTAGCCAACCTCCAGTCTTCCAGCACCTCACATGTGACTATCGATGATACAAATATCTCAGCAAGGGCCCCAGCAATCACTTCCCTAGCTTCCCACAGAGTTCTAGGGTATACCTGATCAGGCCCTGGGGATTTGTCCACTTTTATATGTTTCAAGATATCCAGCACTTCCTCCTCTGTAATATGGACATTTTCAAGATGGCACCATCTATTTCCCTACATTCTATATCTTACATGTCCTTCTCCATAGTAAATACAGATGCAAAATACCCATTTAGTATCTTCCCCCATCTCCTGCGGCTCCATGCGAAGGTCGCCTTGCTGATCTTTGAGGGCCCAATTCTCTTCCTAGTTACCCCTTTGTCCTTAATGTATTTGTAAAAACCCTTTGGATTCTCCTTAACCCTATTTGCCAAAGCTATCCCTTTTTGCAATCCTGATTTCCCTCTTAAGTATACTCCTACCGCCTTTATACACTTCTAAGAATTCATTCGATCTATCCTGCCAAGACCTGACATCTGCTTCCTTTTCTTCTGAACCAAACCCTCAATTTCTTTTGTCATCCAGTATTCCCTACACCTCTCAGCCTTTCCTTTCACCCTAACAGGAATATACTGTCTCTGGACTATCTTTTGAATTGAATTTATTGTCACGTGTACTTTCCTGATGAAGGCTTTTCCTGAAATGTCGATTTTCCAGCTCCTCAGATGCTGCCTGACCTGCTGTGCTTTTCCAGCACCATTCTAATCTAGACACTATTCACTGTCACGCAAAATTTCCTCAGCTGCCTGAGGAAGAAGAGATATTGTTGGGCCTTTATAACCTGTGCATCCACATGAAGAGTCCAAAAAAGCTTGTTGTGAATGACCACTCCAGGAGCTTGACACTCTCCATTTGTTCCACCTCTGTCGTTCATTTCTGAAGGCTTCCCATTTTCCAGCCATCCCTTTACCTGTGAACATCTGCCCCCCCCCAATCAACTGTTGAAAATTTTTGCCAAATACCAAAATCGGGCTTCCTCCAATTTGGAACTTCAACTTTTAGATTTGTTTATCCTTTTCCATCACTGCGTTGAAACTAATTATGGTTGCTGGCCCCAAAGTGCTCCCGTACTGATACCTCAGTCACCTGCCCTACCTTATTGCCCAAGAGTAGATCAAGTTTTGCACCTTCTCTAGTCGGTACATCCACATATTGAATCAGAAAATTTTCTTGTACACTCTGAAATCCCTCCCCATCTAAACCCTTAACACTACAGCAATCCCAGTCTATGTTTGGAAAGTTAAAATCCCCTGCCATAACCACCCTATTATTCTTACAGATAACGGAGATCTCCTTACAAATTTGTTTCTCAATTTCCTGCTAACTATTAGGGGGTATATAATACAATCCCAATAAGGTGATCATCCCTTTCTTATTTCTCGGTTCCACCCAAACAACTTCCCTGGATGTACTTCCAGGAATATCCTCCCTCAGTACAGTTGTAATGCTACCCCTTATCAAAAACACCACTACCCCATCTCTCTTGCCTCCTTTTCTGTCCTTCCTGTAGTATTTTTATCCTGGAATATTAAGCTGCCAGTCCTGCCCATTCCTCAGCCACATTTCTGTAATTGCTATGACATCCCAGTCCCAGGTTCCTAACTATTCCCGGAGTTCATCTGCCTTCCCTGTTCGGCCCCTTGCATTGAAATAAATGCAGTTTAATTTATTCGTCCTACCTTGTCCCTGCCTGCTCTGGCTGTTTGATTCGCTTCTTTTCTCAACTGTACCAGTCTCAGATTGATCGCTTTCCTCACTGTCTCCCTGGGTCCCCTCGCGTTCCCCCCCCCCCCACCCAGCCTTACTAGTTTAAATCCTCCCGAGCAGCTCTATTAAATCTCCCTGCCAGTATATTAGTCCCTTTCAATTCAGGTGCAATCTGCTCTTCTTGTACAGGTCACTTCTACCCCAAAAGAGATTCCACTGATCCAAAAATGTGAATCGTTCTCCCATACACCAGTTCCTCAGCCATGCATTCATCAGCTCTATCCTCCTATTCCTGCCCTCACTAGCTCATAGCACCGGGAGTAATCCAGATATTACTGAACTTGAGGACCTCCTTTTTAAATTCCTGCCTAACTCTGTATTCTCCCTTCAGAATCTCATCCATTTCCCTTCCTATGTGAATGGTTCCAATGTGTACAATGACCTCCTGCTGGTCCCTCTCCTCTTGAGAACATTCTGCCCCCTCTCTGAGACATCCTTAATCCTGGCACCAGGGAGGCAATACACCATTTTGATTTTTTTGCTGCTGGCCACAGAAAAGTCTGTCTAGACCTCAAACTAGAGTGTCCCCTATCACAATCCATCTCTTGGAACCCAACATACCCCTCATTGCATTAGAACCAGTCTCAACACCATAAACTTGGCTGTTCGTGCTACATTCCCCTGAGAATCTATCACCCCTGACATTTTCCAAAACAGCATACTTGTCTGAAATGGGGATAGCTACAAAACTCCTGCACTACCCGATTATCTCTCCCACCTTCCCTGGAGTTAACCCACCTACAGATCAATGTCGATTATTCGAATATCAGATTATCCGAACGAGACCTCTAGGTCCCGATAGAAACATTACATCAACAACGTGTTTCCAATACTGAGCGCGCCTTTTGCTTACAGTGACTAGAAGTGAACTCTGCTTCCTGAAATGCTTCCTGGGTTGGGGCAGATGGGATATTGGACAAGGTTGCAGGACGGGTGGGGCTGTGTTGGACAAGGTTGGGGTGTTGGACAGGGTTTGGTGATGTGGGCAGGCAGGGGTCACTGTTGCATGGGGTTGGGGGCAGGCAGAGGGGCTATGTTGGAGAGTGGGTGGGGGTCAGTGTTGGGGGGCTATGTTGGATTGCAATGGGGACAGGCAGTGTTGGGGTGGGCAGGGGGACAGGCGATGTTGGACAGGGTTGGGGGCGGATGGGGTGGGGCTGGGTGCCGGATGTTGGTGCAGGGTTGGGTGTCGGACGTGGGTGCAGGGTTGGGTGGCGGAGTCTCACATGCGGTGTGCTGTTGTCTAGTCTCCTGAATGGGGAGTAGACGTAACAGAAAACTCTGAACCCCATTGAATCAATTAACCGAATAATCAATTATCTGAATGAAAGTGCCCACCCATCTCGTTTGGATAATCGAGGTTCCTCTGTATATGAATATATCTGCGACTTTTCCCCCTTTCTATAACTGCTATCCATCACATCCCCTTGCTCTCGTAAATTCCTCATTGCCTCTGTCTCTCCAACTGATCTATTCGATCTGATGGGATTTGCAACCAGTTGCATTTATTGCAGATATAATCCTCAGTAATATAAACTCTCCCTAAACTCCCATATTCGACAAGAGCATATACTAAGGACCTTTTTGCTCCTTCCAATCTACAGACCCAGAAAATAGCACCACGTTATTCGTTTCCAAAACACTGCTCTAGGCTAACTTAATACTTATGGCTTATATTTTTAAGTTAGATCTGGAGACATATCTCAATAAAACATACAATCAAGAAAAACCCATGCTACTCGCGACTGCTGACTTACTGTAAGTCCATACTTAAAACTATTTATTTATCGGTTTCTGTGCTATGACCTCTCCCAAACAGGTTCCTCCAAGATCAGTTATGAATTTCACTGTTTATTAATTTTCCCAGATGCACTCTGATGTCCAGTGAGACATGAAGGCAGTAACTGCACAGGTTTACTGCTTTGTCAGTTAGCAGTGTGGGTTTCTTTCTCTCTCTCTCCTGCACTAACCTGACCATGTGCTGCCTTTGTCTGTCAGTTTCCCTTTTAAACGTGCCATTGTTTTGACTTTTTTTTCCCTCCAAAGTTCGAAAACACTGTGACAGCATATAAAACAGTTAGAGCTGGTCCTAGAATTCAAGGAAATCACCTCCAACACCTAAAATACCTCAAAAAAATTTGTTACAATCAGAAATGTTTCCTGTCCTCCACCTTCATTAGACTGGTTCTAGTTCCAAAGTAGGAATGTATAAAATATTACCGAGATTGACTGCCAGCAGGTTATGCGCTTTTTGAACAAAATAGAATGTACCTGCAAATATAATTCTACAAATGTAAATTCACCCCATAGACTTATATCAGTGCACGTGTGCGTGTGTTGGAGAGTGTATTTACATGTGTGCAAGATGGAATATACGTCTGTGTGTGTGAGCAAGAGAGAGACAGAGAGTATGAGAGTGGGCGCCTGTGACTGAGCACCAGAGAGAGAGAGAGAGAGAGAGAGAGAGAGAGAGAGGGAGAGAGAGAGAGAGAAAGAATGAAAGGGGGTCTGTGTGAGTTTGCGAGTGTGTGTTGTGTGAGAGACAGTTTTCGAGTATAGTGGCATCACTTGTGGTGTGACATGAACCCAAGGTCCGGGTTGAGGCCATCCCCACGGGTTCGGAGCTTAGCTATCAGCCTCTACTTAATCATTTCTAGTGGCTGAGCAGTTACACCACACATATTGGAGGGGGCAGGGTGGGACTTTTTTTTTTGATTTGCAGAAGGTGGGAGGCTCTAGATACTGTGATCTAGGGCAAATACATGCTGGAGAACCTTCAGCTCAGAGAGATGGAGCTGGAAGCCAGGCTGCAAACACGTGAGGGGAAAAATGGGGGAAATAGTTAACCAGTCACTTTATTTCAAGAGACAGTCATTCCCTCCGGACAGAGCCTTCTGATTGAATCAGTGGACAGAGTCAGGAGGGTGTCAGTGAAAGTCAGGGCAGGTAAAGGGGATTGGAGAGAAAGCTGCAGTGGGGAGGAGCTAACTGGCTGTGTGTTGGGAATAAGGACAATGTTGGGGAATGAGAGGTGGTGGTAAGGGACAGATAGTGACAGGGATCGTCTCAGTTCTCTGCAGGAGGCCAGATGGCATCAGTATCTCTCTGGTGCCAGGATTCGGGAATAGATGAGCTCAGGGCTGGAGAAATGGGAAAGGGAGGTTGCAGTGGGTATGGTCCAACAATGTCAGGAGGAGAGAGCCTCTACTGAGGCACATGTGATGTTAGAAGCTACAAAGACAAAGCAGAACCTCAAACCTCTGGGCGGTACGGTGGTTCAGTGATCAGCACCTCTGCACATAGTGCAAGGGACCTGGAATCGATTCCAGCCTGGGGCAACTGTCTGTCTGCTCGTTGGCATGTTCTCTCCCTTGTGTCTGCATGGGCTAACTCTGGGTGCTCCTGTTTCCTCCCACAGTTCCAAAGATCTGCAGTTTAGGGTGGATTGGCCGTGCTAAAACGTGTCTGGGGATGTGTAGGTTAGGGCAGATTAACCATGGGGAACTGCAGGGATGTAGGGTAAGTGAGTGGGTCTGGGTGGGATGTTGTTCACAAGGTCAGTGTGAATTTGATGGGTTGAATGGCCTGTAGGGATTAATGATTCTACAGCCTTAGTCACGTGTATATTGAGAAATGATTGTCCCAATTCTGCTGTGGGAGAAGTGAGTTCCAGTTCGTGGAACACTGACACCAGTCCTGGGATAGGTGGGATTTGGGCTGTGTCTTCCCCTACCCACTGTCCCTATTCATTCTCTCTCCCCCCCCAACCCTATGCCACCCATTCTCTCTCTCGCCCCCACATTTTCTTACCCCTGCCCAATGTTTTCCTTCTACCCCCCACCCTCAGTCCCCCCAGTCTCTCTCTTCCCACACCTTCTGTCCCCTGTCGATTTTCTCTCTCCCCCCCCACCTACCCCATCCATTCTCTCTCCCTTCCCTTCCCTCCCCACCCCCATCCGTTCTCATGCCTTAAGCCCTCTTTCATCACTGCATCAAACCCTCTAAAAAGGGAGAGAGAGAACGGATGGTGATGACTCTACCTGGGAGACAGGGATGCACGAGAAATGGCTGATCTTTCAAATTGAGAATAGCTAAAATGATATGTTCAGAAACATTGTTAAAGTCTGAATGAGTGTTCAATTTTATAAAAAAAAGCAGACATCTTTTTGAAACCTGCATTGAAATATGTGCAGTCAGGCCACAGCTCAGGACAAGCTGTAAGGAGTGAATGGCCTATTCCTAGTCTTGTGAAATTATTTCTACATAGTTAGAACCAGAGTTGTAGAGCACTGAAATAATCCCTTCTGTTAATGCCGATCTGATATCCCAAATCAATCTCAGTGAGAGAAGAAAGATGTAAAAGTGACAAGGGCAAACCTTTCTCCACATAGAGTGGTTTGTATATGGAATAAACTGCCAGAGAAAGTTTTGACAACGCTGTTCCTTTAAGGAGTTACTTTGTCCTTTAGTCTTGGAGAGGTTCTAAGGCAAGATACCAAGCTCAGACAAAAAAAGTAAATAATTGGAGGGGCCTTGGTGGTTTTTTTTTTCAAAAAGTTGAAACAATGGAAGCAGCCTGGGTGTGACCAGCTCTTAGAAACCAGGCTCTCTCATTTTTAGCTGAAAAATGTGTTGCTGGAAAAGCGCAGCAGGTCAGGCAGCATCCAAGGAGCAGGAGAATCGACGTTTTGGGCATAAGCCCTTCTTCTCAGGGCTCTTTCTCATTTTTACACTTGGTTTTAAGCAGAAGCTCTGGAGTTTCAGAACAGTTAGAAGTTTCAGTGAATGTGTCTTAGCTGCTTTCTCTGCATTTTTTCTTGATTTTTTTCCTCCTGGATTGGAGATCTGCATGTGAGAATCTGTGCCTCGATTCTCCTTTCTGTCGAAGGGTGCGTTTATGGGATACTACTATATTGGAAAAGTTAACTAGTAATAGATACTATACCTATTATTCAGTTAAATGTTCCAATAGTTATGTTATTCTAAATTCTTTTTTGTTTGAATTTTAACTATAGCGTTTGAATAAATGGCATTTTGCGTAATGTCTAGTAGATTGACTAATCACATTGCATCTGGAACACAGCACTTCACATCTACCTTTGACATAAGAAAACGTTAGAGTCTAGGCTACTTCCTTAAAATATATTGAGAGGGTCTGGTATGGTGCATAAGAAAGTGGTAGATGCAAGTATAGTTACAATGTTTAAAAGACAGTTGGACAGGTACATGAATGGGAAAAGTTTAAAGGGATATGGGCCAAACACAGGCAAGTGGGCAAATTTAGTTTGGGAAACTTGGTTGGCATGGATGAGTTGGACCAAAGGGTCTGTTCCCATGTTGTACAACTCTATAATCAGTGCTGAGATGTTTTATGATGTGTAATTAACCAAAATAAAACTTTCATCCAAAGTGTGGATTTGGATCCTATTCAGAAATTGACATGCTCCAGCGCATAAATAAGGCTGTGCAATCCACAGGATTGCGGTGCCCAGGACAGGAATAAGGGGTCAACCACTAAGGGACTAAAGATACAATTTAATCAAATATGATTCAAATACTACTGAGTATGCTTACAAAACAAAGCAAAAACAAACAACTACTCTCAATCTGCTGCAGTCTAAAGTTGCAACTGACAACTATATCATTCTTGTATAGGAGAGCTTTTTGACTTGTTTTGTCATTCCATCAGAAACTACTATTAAGAATAAAACCCTAATCCGAGTATATTATAGTGCCTATAAAATAACCTGCAGGGAGTAAACATTAATGTAGGATTCAACAGTTCCTCTAATTGGTGGTCAGAATTATGAAAATACACAAATCATAATATCACCAGTGAGCAGGCTACATATTCAAACAATTATATGCATCACCTTTACCCCCATATTACCAGCATAAGTATAAATGAAAAATAGAATTGTGCAGATAATATTCCATCGTGCTGACCATGCATTGCTTCAAAGTAATGCTTCTTCAAATAGCATTTGTTTTAATATAAAGGACTGACTTGGAATGGAAATAGCAAATAATTAAGACCATTACCATTCCACAAAGGAGAGTCAGCATTTGTGCCAAAAACATTGATCAATATCGATTGATGATCCAGACTGCAATTGGAAGTGTGTAGTTAAATAAAGAAAGGAAATGTAATTCAAGCACAAAAACTGAATAGAGAAGACCCGCCAAAATGTTGTTTCAAATGGGAGCAGCTGTGGAGAAATCTGTATCTAGAGATGATTCTGTATTCACTGTGATGAAATGTTTTGTTCAAACCACAAGTCAGCCTGTACCATTTTATTCCTAAAGTATAGCCAGTTATTTTACGTTTAGTTACTGACATGAAAAATATGGTGGAAAGAACATACACTCCTATTTATCTCGCACATTATTTTAAATAGATGAGTCCAGGGTAAATACATTGATTGCAAAATACCTAAGAATCAGATGGCTTGTTTTGTCCTGAAATCAAACTTAGATGAGGTGAGTAATAACATATCTGATATTACAGCTAGGTAGAGTTCAAGAAGGTGTTGTTTCATGGCTGAATTTGAATAAATTGAAGGAAACTTTTGTTGCTTGTTTTTTTTTCTAAAAACAAGAAATTTTATTCATGCAACATACCTTAGCTAGTCATTCTTAATCTAACAATATAGTTGAACGTGATGTGATGGACATCTGTTGAGTTCAACAAATCTTCACATATAAAATATTAGACAAGTCCAGTCAAGTGATCATGTACAGTGTATTGTTTTTGAAGCAAAGGTAAAAAGGAGTTAAAAGCTCAAATCAGATCTGGACTAAGCTACCACAGGGAAGCATTAAAGTGTTTAAATTCTAGGAGAAACAATAGAATTTCTAGATATTCACCAAGTTACACTTACAAATATTTCTAATAAACGCCTGAGCAATACTACAATATCAGTTGAAGTGCATGTCAGGACACTGACATGTACAGAATGACGATTCACTTGACATGACAGAAGAGTAAGATATGATGGAATGAGAGTATCTAGTCAAAATTTGCTTAATTAATATGGACTTGATTCATTCTTATATGCAGAAATACAGGGACACATTTAGGAATGTTGTTACATTACTAGGAGATTGCAGCCTTGATTGAATAGGCTATAGCATAGACCATCTCTGAACTACATTATACCTTAACAATCAATGCAGACATTGATCCATGAACATTTGTCAGCATGTTTTCTTGAAAAGAAAATCCATGCATTTTTGTAAATTAAGAGAAGCAATTGTTCAGCTCATATCTATAAAAAAGTGCTCAATAATGCAGTTAACAACCCATATATTAAAAATTTGTCCAAAAACTAATGAACAAATTGCTTTGTGAATAATTGATGGAGTAAGAACAGAGGTATTGGTAATAAGTAAAGATTGAGGCTGGATTTTCAGTTCCCCTTTGTGACAAGGTTGGCTGCAGGTACAGTTTGAAAGCAACACACAAGTGGCATGCCAGCATTCCAAAACCTTTGGTGACAACTGCACTTTTTCAAAGAAAGGGTAGATAGGGGCAGGAGAGTAACTAACATATGGAATACCTCCAAGTAAGTTGCTGTTAAGCTCTCTGAAGAGCTCAAGGAATATAGGATCAAATTTCTGGTCAGAACAGCAACAGTAAACTTGGAACATAAAGTCATAGAGACGTACAACATGGAAACAGACCCTTCGGTCTAACCCGTCCACGCTGACCAGCTATCCCAACCCAATCTAGTCCCACTTGCCAGCACCCGGCCCATATCTCTCCAAACCTTTCCTATTCATATACCCATCCAAATGCCTTTTAAAATTGCAATTATACCAGCCTCCACCACTTCCTCTGGCAGTTCATTCCATACACATGCTAGAGCACAACTGTTGACAGCACTGGAGGCCAATTATTTATTTTTACTGCATTAAGAAATAAAGCCAAATTGAAGCACTCAAGCAGCAATAAAAAGTTGCCAATGCTCGAGTAGAATAGTTTTAAGTGCTTAATAGTTGACAGGGGTACTTGTTTGAATGCTCTCTTCTCTTGCCTGCACCATTTGTCTAGGCAAGAGTAAGTCAAAATAACGTTGCCTGTTGTCTTTGGGAAAAAAAATCAGCCTGCAGTTATTGCTTTCAGGCAGTGGCCAGCACCATGAGCTAGAATCCCCTGAAGAAAAGGCCTTGATGAGTGGACTTGAGGACTCAGATGATTGTGATCTTCTGGCAAACCAGGTTACTAGTGTCGACGCTTGTGATAGGTTCAAAAATTGCCTGCACTCACCAGTCAGCTGTTAAATATCCAAATGACAGGACCTGTTGAGTTCTCTCATCAGAAGGGATAGCACTTTAGTCACCATCTAACATGCTGGCCTCCACATGAAGAAAAAAGATCATTCATTTTATATCTAATATGAATAATTTCTTCATCATTAAATTTGAGAATCTGACCAAAATCAGATAGGTTTTAAATGGTAGATACATAAAAATGCTTTGTTTTGGATGCTCCCACCAAATAAACAGTATGCTTAAAAGTAGACAAGACCATTTGGAATTGAAGGTTCTACTCCAGAAGAGTTTGACAAAACCTATGACGGAATTGCTAAATTTCACTGGTAAATGGAGTGCTCATGGGTCAAACTACTTCCAGTCAACGACAATTCAAATTAGGTTAATGCAGGCAAACAAGCACTTGATTAATTTCTCTCAAGTGGCCAAGAATACCTCAATGCAAACTTTTAAACATTTTCTGATCCTTTTAGAGGGAAACAATGCTAATCTTTCATATTTTTCCCGAACAATTGAACCGCAAAGAATGCAATAATGTCAGGTTGCTTTGGATAGATTCCCAGGGAGTGCCTAAGGTGACCGGTGCAGTTGCTATCAGATTAAGTTTGGGTTTTAGTAGAATATGAATGCACTTTAACAATAGAAAAAAACAGTACAGCAGTAAAAGCACTGAATTCTGAAAGTAAATTGGGCAGGTAACTTCATAGCCAAACTTCCTCAACTAGTGTATCTGCTTGTTCCAATGAGATACAATTACATTAATTAATACATAAATCACCACTCCATGTGCTGGATTTTGTGGCACCTGATTAAGCTTGTTTTCAATAAGAGGTGATGTAAACTATGAAAAGTAGCATGATGTCTATCGTTACCCCAGCCTCCATAACATGATACGTGGACTTTGAAATCGTCAGTCAGCTCTCTCTTTTCAAAAATAAATTAGCAGGTTATCAACTTGCTTAAGTGCTTTAAAAAAATTGGTCAAATTCAGCCCATGTGTATCACAGGCATGCCAAGCTGCTCAACACAATAAAATTTGACCTTCATCCAAGCAAGATAATCCTAAACTTTACAATCCACACAAAGCCTTTTATTTAGAATGTCACAATCTATTTAATACACCACATCAATGAAATAAAATCAACGTTCTCAACCTAAAATGCTTACTGGACATGGATGAAAAAGGACTCTGCTCCTCATATTTCATCAAAATAATCATCTTGTACCATACATTCATAGCATACACTCAACTGTAGTCCACAGGCCCTGTAAATATGCACAATGCTGGACTGTTTCCTGCCTGTGTTAGATGTATCCTCTGATTCCTTAAGAAATGAAAAATCTGGGTTTAAACTCTCAATTCTGCTATTCTAGGTCTTCCTGACGTAATCTACAATCAATCTTACTATTTGTGAAACTGTATACTTTTATTATCAAATTTGACACTTGCTTTTAGGGCATAATATTCAGTCTTAATAAACTCAGTTATTCTTGTTGCATTTTAATTGTATCATTTACCAGTTTTATTTTGAATAAGTCACATGGAAGACACCTTATTAAATATCTTTACAAAATCTATATATACACTACTGCGTTTCTTTCAAATACCTAACTGGTCACTTCTTCACACAATTCTATTAAATTTGTCAAAGCTGACATGTCTGAAAGCCAGAGCTGCTGTCCTTAATTAACCTTTGCTAAGTACTCATTAATTTGATCCTTAAATTAAGATGGAGTGATTTTTCTTCTTAATGCATAATTTTCTTGTGATCAAGTTGGCTTGACCTCAACTTGCATTATTTCTGATAAGCCAAAGATCCGAAACTCATTACCAATAAACAGCCCAAGAACTGCAATTAGCCAATCTCAGAATAATGTCTGGTCAGTTAGTAACATAGGTAAAAACAATGACTGCAGATGTTGAAAACCAGATTCTAGATTAGAGTGGTGCTGGAAGAGCACAGCAGTTCAGACAGCATCCGAGGAGCAGTAAAATCGGCATTTCGGGCAAAAGCCCTCCATCAGGAATACAGGCAGAGAGCCTGAAGGGTGGAGAGATAAATGGTTGAAGTGTTCCGAGGTGGAAGATGAGGCGTTCTTCCTCCAGGCGTCTGGCAGTGAGGGAGCGGCGGTGAAGGAAGCCCAGGACTTCCATGTCCTCAGCAGAGTGGGAGGGGGAGTTGAAATGTTGGGCCACAGGGCGGTCTGGTTGATTGGTGCGGGTGTCCCAGAGATGTTCCCTAAAGTGCTCTGCTAGGAGGTGTCCAGTCTCCCCAATGTAGAGGAGACCACATCAGGAGCAACGGATACAATAAATGATATTGGTGGATGTGCAGGTAAAACTTTGATGAATGTGGAAGGCTCCTTTAGGGCCTTGGATGGACGTGAGGGAGGTGGTGTGGGCGCAAGTTTCGGATTTCCTGCGGTGGCAGGGGAAGGTGCCAGGTGTACACTAGCTTACTGGGAAATCAGGATTTTCCAAGCCCAGAGAAAGTCACAAATGAATTTGTAGACCATTCAATACAATTATGGCTGATCCGAGAACCTCAAATCTGCATTGCTATCTACCCCAATAATCTTTCACCCCCTTGCTCAACTAGAATCATTCCATCCCTACTTTCCAAATATTCAAAGGTTCTGCTTCCACTGTCTTTTCAGGGAGCATTCCAAAACTCATAATCCATTAAGAAAATAACATTTCACCCAATTTCTTTTAAATGGGTGACCCCTTATTTTTAAATAATGAACTCTATCTCTAGATTCTCCCATAAGAGAAAATATCCAGTCCATATCTACCCTGGAAAGATCTTGTCAGAAGAGTCTTCCTCTCAGTGTTTGTTTTAAGTTTATTCGAACATGCATCTTCCATCATCCCAGCCTCTTGGGATCTTATACTATCTTCCCAGTGTTCAAATTTTCCTTTCAAATTCAGATCATTAACATACCAAAAAGGACAATGATCCCAACACCAAGCACTGGGGAGCACCTCTATGTACCTCCCATCAGTCTGTAAAACATTCAACATGATTCTCAACTTTGTTCCTTCGCTAATTTTCTATTTATGCTGTTACTTTCCATTTCGAGTTGTATGGTAGCCTATTATATGGCACTTTATCCATTGCCTCTCGAAAGTATATATGCATAAATTGGTCAAATGGATTTGCCTTTAATATATTGATGCTTATATTTTTCTCAAAAACAATAAAATTTTATCATACTATCTCTGAACAGGTTCTAGAGTCTCTTGTTGCACAGTGGTAGTATCCCTACCTCGGGAGCAGGATGCCTGGGTTCAAGTTCAACCTGTCCAGAGATGTATAAGAGCATCTCTGAACAGGTTGATTTGAAAGTACTACCCTTAGAGGATCCTGCAATTTCCAACAACAGATATGAGATATGCAGTCAGATAATTTGGGGGATTTGGTAGTGTTTCATCTCTGGGTCAGGATGCCTGAATTCAAGTCCTATCTGACCAGGAGTCTGCCGTAGTGTGTCTGAATACATTAATTGAAAAATATCTTTTAAGATCTGGATTCCAAAGGCTTTTGTGGCACAGTGGTACACTATATAAAAAGAAAGAGCTAGGGACTTGGGGCTGTTGTGGTGCATTGGTAACGTCCCTACCTCTGGTTCAGGAGACTTTTACCCACTTCATGGCCCACTTTTACCAGGAGTGTATCACAACTAACTGAACAGGTTGATTCAAAAATATAAAAAAAGCTGAATTCCTATTTTTTGTTGATGCACTGCACCTGGTTGATAGTGCTTGTTAATTGCTTTTAATTTGTGACAAGTAATTTTGTGGTGGTAAGAAAATTGCCTGGAAGTGTATAATAGTATTTCTGAACAGAAAACAACATAAAATCTGGATTCTCAGGCTGTTGTGGTGGGTAAGTAATGCCTCGGCCTCTAGGCCAGAAAGTACAGGTTCAAGTCCCACCTGTATTATAACAATTTCAATCTGTTTTAAAAACTTACCCGTCTACCTCCATTTAACTTACCCCTCTCTCACCCGGCTCCTCTTTAATTATTCTTGCACTGGCCCTGGTGGGCAATGTTAGTTAATGGTTTATTTAGTATTTAAATGATTTTGTGGTAAATTATGAAAAAGGAGGAGCTGGATTCGTCTCCTATAGGCTTCGGGACCAGATGGGAAAAGTGCACCGAACCTATGGATTTATAAGAAAACCCTAGTAAATCTCAAAGTCTTTTGCTACTTCACTAAACATTGCAATATCAGTCTGTGAAACAGGGACTGAGCCTCCTTGGAAGGTTCAGCCCAAAATGTTTTAGCATTAGAGAAATCTTCACACGTCTTGCTCAAGGCTCTAAACTTCAGAGAATGGATTTGGTCATAGATTTTATAACAGCCTTAATCTGGACTTGTGTGTGATAGAAATAGTGAAAGCAATTTGAAATTGATGAATAATTGATGTTAATGTATTCTCTTTGTCTTGATACCGTAGTGATATATAGTATTCCCCTATAATTGATGAAAAGCAGATCAATGCGTAAATTCTCAATGTGCCACGTAGTGTGTCAAAACAGTGTCTTTTTGAGCTCAAGTCGGAAACATTGACAAACATCTGTAAACACCAACTGCAGATAATTAGAATGTTTACTGAATAGCAGCTCAATTGTTTAAATACCACTGCTGGACTTAATCATGCTAGTCAAAGACAGGGACAAAAAGACAATAAAAACTAACCACTAGCAGCCACTTTTTACTAGAGGCAAACTGAATCCGCTACTAATTATATCCTTTTCAACTTGCCCCAGATCTCGTAGAACCCAGTATTGAACACAGTTCTTGTCATGATACAGGAGGAAAGATGTTAGTGTCCTTGACAGAGTGTGGAGATTTACCAAAATGGTTGTAAGGTTATAAATGTTACACTTTAACTGCTCTGTTTGGACCGATAAAGAATGAGGGGAGATTTGATAGACATGTACAGACTATAACAGGTTTGAATAAGGTAGACATGACAAAACTGTTCCCATTAACCGATAGTACAAGGACCACAGGATATAGAGTAGAGGGGTTTTTATCCCGAAAGTTGAGGAAATATAAAAGGGACCTGAGGGGCACCTTTTTCCATGCAAAAGGTGGCTTGTATGTGGAATGAACTGCCAAAGTGGTGGATGCAGGTATAGTTAAAAAACATTTGGACAGATACTTGAATATGAAAGGTTTAGAAAGATATGACCAACTGCAGTCAAATGGGACTAGCTTAGTTTGGGAAACTTGCTTAGCACGGACGAGTTGAACCAAAGGGTCATTTTCCATACTGTATGACTATGGCTATTTATAAGAGGCAGGTGCAGGGTATGCAGAGAAGAACTTTTCTATGCAATAGTCATGGCCAGGAATTTTCTGCATACAATGTATAGTGGAAGAGAAGACAATCAATCATTTGAAAAGGCATCAGATTCGAGGGAAGTGGGGATATAGTGGTAATAACACTGGACTAGCAAATCAGAATGCTAGCCTAGTGTGCTGGGCCAAAATAGAAAGTGCTGTAAAAACTCAGATCTGGTAGCATCTGTGGAAAGAAACCAGAATTAACATTTCGGGTCTAGTGACCCTTCATCAGAATGGAAGATGCACATAGGCATCTACAGGTGCAACAACCGAAGCATCAAGTTTCTGGAATATGCTCCCATGCCTCTCTACCTCATTTTCCTCCTACACTAGTGGCATATTTAAGGAAGGAGAACCCTTGAGGTTGATGTATACTCTGAGAAATCCTCAAGTGCCCTAATGGCCATACATATGCAGTTAACACTATCCCTCACAGGTGAAAAACCAACTACATCCTGAAAAACCACCTACCTGCTCATTCTGACTTTCACTTTCCATGAGAAGTTGGCAAAATAGCCTGTCCTGTTAAACAGTTATTTATCTCAGGCATTGAAGAATGCCAACAGATATACTGAAAATGGCTCAGTTCTGTAAGAATCTGGAGGCAAGTTGGGAGTAACAATGATTTTAGGAGAAAGTGAGATCTGCAGATGCTGGAGATCAGAGCTGAAAATGTGTTGCTGGAAAAGCGCAGCAGGTCAGGCAGCATCCAGGGAACAGGAGAATCGACGTTTCGGGCATAAGCCCTTCTTCAGGAATTTCTAAAGAAGGGCTTATGCCCGAAATGTCGATTCTCCTGTTCCCTGGATGCTGCCTGACCTGCTGCACTTTTCCAGCAACACATTTTCAGCAGTAACAATGATTTTGACAGCTACTATCCATTTGACAGCAGGACTTGGTGCATCATGTTGCAACTGTCTGTCATCAGCAAATATCAGATCTTAAACTGGAGATATCACTGTTCCAATGTGTCACAGGGGTTTATACCCCAGGGTGCGTATACGCTGTAATGTGGTTATGGCCTCCCTCTGCTCAACCTTTGCCTTCTATAGAGCAGCAAGACAAAGGAGCAGGCTGCTGATGCACTGTCTGGTGCTGGTTTTGCTCCTGCTAGTGCCTTTCCTATTACATCTAGTACTGAAGTCCAAGATAAAATGCATAAATAGCATCCATACTGATCCAATAGATCACAACTCCAGAATGGACATCAAATGTACAAATCTCAAGTTGTGAAAGTAACATTTCAATACAATTACTGTGAACCAGGAAAGAAAGCAATTGTTTGTTTCCCAATATTTATTAGCATATTTCCCCAAGTCTACAGCTCTCTCAATTACCATTCTGATCTTGCTTCTCTTTCACTTGCTAAGTTGCAGGAAGCCTGAGAAATAAGTGAACCCAGAGTTATCAATTCCAAAAGCCATGTTAATATTGTTGTAACTGAGAAACTAGCATATTGAAATCGACAACCCTTCAGAGGAGGTTGTTCACATGCAGCTTTCATGGATGTTAAACAAACTACCAAGTTGGAGTCTGCTTCCTGAAACATTGTCAATGCCATATTTTTAGCACACGCAACTTTTCCAAACCTATGTTCTCCTGCAAGTTAAAGTTAACTCCTTTGTACCTTTTCACTTTTAAAATTAAATTCGAATGGCATAATTTGAGGTGATCAAAGATTTTCTTCTGTGACCTAAGGTCAGAAAAGGAGAAATAATTGTTGAGTGGTTTTATTGCTTGCTGAAACATTTAATTGAGGCAGCTTTTAATAGTTTCTCAGTCCCTATTTATACTTTCAATTTTCAGTGGTTACCTGAATTTTATCCAATTTGTGCCCAAAAGATGCATAATGTTTTTAAAAGAATTGACATGTTAAACCTGGATTAGACAGAAGATTTTTTTTTAAATGACATCAATATGTAACAGCCAAATTAGCAAAGGTACTCTTGGGACCGGGTTCATTTTAAGACCACTTGCACTGAGCTAATGTGCTAGGATATAATAGCAAACACACACACAGCTAAATTGCCTACCCTTCTTATGGTTGAGCCTGTCTTGATTATTTCTCCCAACTAACCTCCAACTCGTCCATGTCAACCAGATATCTCAACCCAATCTAGTTCCACCTGCTAGCACCCAGCCCACATCCCTCCAAAGCCTTCCTATTCATATACTCATCCAAATGCCTTTTAAATGTTGCAATTGTACCAGCCTCCACCACTTCCTCTGACAGCTCATTCCATACACGTATCACCCTCTGTGCGTAAAAGTTGCCACTTAGGTCTCTTTTATATCTTTCCCCTCTCACCCTAAACCTATGCCCTCTAGTTCTGGACTCCCCACCCCAGGTAAAAGACTTTGTCTATTTACCCTATCCAGATGTTAGAAGTAGTTTCTTTACTCAGTAGTAGGGGCATGGAATGCACTGTCTGCAACAGTAGTAGACTTGCCAACTTTAAGGGTCATTGGACAGACATATGGACAAAAATGGAATAATGCAGGTTAGTTGGGCTTCAGATTGGTTTCACAGGTCAGCACAACATCGAGGGCTGAAGGGCCTGGACTGTGCTGTGCTGTAATGTTTTATGTTTTCAAAAGGTATGCTTTCTCATACTTAATGTCTGGAACCACACTCACATGCTTGACATACCAAATCAAATACTGAATAACTAAATGCAACAGCATGACCACAAAGGAAGCTGAAGGCAAGTTTTTGTTTAAGAATGAAAATATTCACCTGTTACTTGCTCAATGACCAACAGTGGCTCACAGAAAAGTGCCAAGTACAGAACATTACAAATTCAAAACTGTTTCAATACCCATATCATAACACAGAGCAGTTCAAAACTTAGTTCTTTTATAGAAAGAATTGACCATGGAAAAACTGTATTATGAGATTTTAATGCCAATACTTGGGGTAAAATAATGCCATAAACATAGTTTTCTGAAGATTGTGTACTCATCTATTTAATTTTGTTCAGGTGTGTGGCCATTGCCAGTTAAGTCAGCATTTATTACTCATTCCTAATTGCTCTTGAATGCAATGAGTGATGTGAGCTGCAGCCTTTAAGTGCAGCAGTTTGTGTAGCATGGGTATGCTAACAGTGCTGCTTAGGAGAGAGGGCCATTGAAGGAACACATTTATATTTCCAGATGAAAATGTTGTGAGACTTAGAGTGGACTACGTAGATGATCTTCCCATGTATTTGCTGACCTTATCCTTTTCGGTGTAGATCTAAGCTAGTACCTCAAATAACTGTTCAAATTTGATGAACATCTTGCTCTGCATTTTGTCAAGTACATGTATAGGTATAGAAAGAACTAGGAGGAAGAGTCTAGAGTTATGACAGAAACCAGAGATAGCACAGCAAGCTAAGTGGAAACAGGATAGTCCTGCTTAAACTGGCAAAAAATTCAGACTTAGAGCTTTGATGCTGAATATAAAAGCTGTACACAAACAAATCTGAACAAGCTTATCATCAGTCACGTAGTAATTACAGCAATTAGCCGTAGTCCAGAAAGGACCATGGCCATCTCTATTATTGAGAGATAATTCATTGTACAAGGTTGAGGGTACCTCTACACAAGCATGGGCAAAGTTGAGAAGCAGTCTTCAATGAGCTCATAGAACCATAAAATAGCAGATAGCTAAAAAAAACCAATCACAGCTACAAATGCAGACCTATTATTTCAATTAATGAAGTTATTTATTTTTATTTCCTTGGATTTTCATTTATTTCATTTGTGCTTAGGAGTTATTCCTTTACCTTCCATAAATACAAGTTTTAGAAGCCTCATCAACAATCTCCTAACAGTAAAAAGTACTAGGATCAAAATGAAGGAACTTGTGTGATCTGCCTGCAATCTGAGAATTCAAGTACACCACATCTGACGGCAAATAAAACACAACAAGAACACACTAAGAACTACAGAACGTTGTGTGTGCACAGCCCATACCATCAATGAAGCCTATCTTCCATCCATGGACTCCACTTACACAGCTCAATGCTCTCCTACAACCTCTTCCGTCAGGCAGAAGAGACTGAAGCTTGATCAGGCACCATCAGGTTCAGGAACAGCTTCTTCCCCACCATCACTAGACTGATGAATGGACTCTCTAACTTCAAATAATGCTGTTCTTGCTAATATTGATCTCTCCTAGTGCACACCCTGTGCAACACAACCTGCATACCTAAGTTTTCTTTTGCAAACCTTTGACTTGTATATTCCTGCTTACTATGATCTGCCTGAGTGCTCGTAAACAAAGTTTTTCACTGTTCCTCAGTACATATAACAATAAAATCAATACTGGAAGTTAGTGACTGAAAAGATATATAAACATTATGTCATCAAAAAAAGATGCAGTAGAAAACAACTTATGCTAGAAAACCTCATGAAAGCATAAACTAACTAAAAGTGTACTTGAAAAAAATGCAAAGCAAGATGTTCTTTAAATTTTAGCAAAGCTATTTGAGGTACTAGCTTAGGTCTACACCAAAAAGAATAAGCTCAGCAAATACATGGGAACATCATCTACATAGTCCACTCAGATTCCTGAGGAAGGGCCTGTGCCCGAAACGTCGAATCTCCTGTTCCCTGGATGCTGCCTGACCTGCTGTGCTGTTCCAGCAATAAAGTTTCAACATAGTCCACTCTGAGTCTCACAATCTGGAAATATAAATGTGTTCCTTCAGTGGACCTCCCTCCCAGCAGCACTGTGGGCATACTTATGCCACACAGACTGCTGCACTTGAAAGGCTGCAGCTCGCCATCACTCATTACATTCAAGGGCAATTAGGAATGGGTAATAAATGCTGACTCAACTAGCAATGGCCACACACCTGAACAAAATTAAATAAATGAGTACAAATGTTTAGAAACAACATTTATGGCATTATTTTACCCCAAGTATTGGCATTAAAATCTCATACTGTTGTTTTTCCATGGTCAGGAATAATGAGATACAAACATTCTAATTAATGAAAGATATTACATTACCAATAACACCATTGTTTCCAATAACATTCAGGAATCACAATCATGCATTTATCTTACTTGACACAATAAAATAACAAACTGCAATAAGTTAAAGAGGCAGCCCCCAAAATATATTTCTTATCACAAAATATATCTATGGAATGTGGACTGGAATGAAGCTCAGGCCTTGCGGAGAGAGTGGGGGTGGGGGGATGGGGAGAACGATGCATAACTCAACACACACAGCCTCCGCAAATAAAAACAAAGAATGGATAACAAACAGCCAGGATATAACAGCACTTTCATTATTCCTGGATGTATTCCAACAGGAACAAGGCGGCTGAAAGTTCATGTTTTTGATTAAGAATTATATCTAAATTCTTTAATCAAACTCACAGCATTATATTTTCTTCCCAACAACAAGCTAATGTACCAAAATATTGAGCGTGTTACTATGCAGCTACCATTACTGCACGAACATATAAAAATAGTCTCATGATCTCATTTGATATTTTTAAGAAGTGATTGACTGAATAGCTTGTAAAGCACTATACTAAGGATTAAGAAAATGCAAAATAAAGCTAGAACTGGGCTACAAAAAGATACTGACAGCAAAGAAACCTCAACAGGATCAACCATTTTCACTGGTAAATGTTACATTGATATCAAACAGCCATCAAAAAGCTATTTTCAAGTATCATAAAAATTCAACACTACACATGTTCACTGCCTTCATTTGCACCTGTCTCTTGGTAAAATATAGCACAGTTCAGGATGCTGTCATAAAGCTTGGGGTTCAAGAAGTCTTTTCAGATATCGCCACTCTAGTGTGAACATTTTCCCGAAGAAACAGTTGATTGATGAAACAATGCATTAAAATCTATGTATTCTATTCTTATGAAGTGCACTTTCCTAAATCAAACATCTAAAGTTTTGCACTTCAAGTATCTAATAACCTTTGTTCTCTTCCATCTGCCATATTGCCATATTTTACTTGACAAGTGGTTTGATCATCCATCTACTGACCTCACCTAAACATTCTGCCAGTTATTTTTCTCAGTAAAAATAAACTAAAAAGTTCTCTGCATGAGTTGCAGAAAGCACCAGACATGAGGGAAAGTACAGACTGATTTATATTGCATTCCCCAAACAAGACCTGAAACACAAGGGAAAAACATTAAAACATGTTCTGACTGCACTGAAGAGCTTGATTAGGCTTATAGTTATTATGAAAATGTGATTTCTATTCCATTTAAGCAAAGAAATGAAATCTCTCAGACCCTGCATTGAAGACAATGGCAGATTCAGCCCTGCAGACCCTGAGAAGTCTTCCTTACTAACTCATGGACTTGTCAAGCAGCAGCCCAATGTTGTCTGTAAGATATGATTCCATGAATATGATTATATCCCAGACACTATCATCATCCCTAGATATGCTTGATTTCTTTGGTAGGTCAGACTTAACAGAGGTAGGAGCACAATGGTACCCCATGAAGTCTCATGACTTCAGGTTAAATGTAGGAGGTTTCTCCCTTAGCTGATGAATCAGTACTGCTCCAAGTTGAACACTTTTAGAAAGCACAAACAAGGAAAAGGGCACCCACATTGGGGACTTCAAAGTCCATGACCAAGAGTAGGTCACCTGCAGTACTGCTGATCAAGTTGGTTTTTGTTCTAAATGACATAGTTGCTAGGTTGGGTATGTGGCTAAAGGTGAGGAAACCAACAAGAGGGAAAAAACATACAAAACGTAGTTATCCTCATCCTTAACCATTTGCCAGCTGCAGATGCATCAATCACTAACAGTAAGGGCAACTACCACACAGTCCTTGTGGAGATGAAGTCCGAGCTTCACATCAAGAATACATTCGAGTTGCATGGCACTATCACTGTGCTAACTGAGATAGACATTGAACAGATCTACCATCTCAAGACTGGGCATCCATGAGGTGCTACAAGCCACCAACCCCAGAACTATACGCCAGCACAATCTATAACCTCATGGCCCAGCATATTCCCCCAATCAAGCATTACTATTATTGAACCTTTGTTCAATACAAAATACAAGAGGACATGCCAGGAGTAGCACCAGCATAGTTAAATATTAGGCATCAGTCTGGTGAAGCTACTAAATAGGAACAGCAAGTGACAGACAGAGCTCAGTGATCCCATAATCAATCAGATCTAAGCTCTGCAGTCCTACCACATCCACTCAAGAAGGGTGGTGGACAATTGAACAACTCACTATAGGAGGCGGCTCCACAAATATCCTCGCCCTCAATGATGAATGAGTTTAACACATCAGTGCAAAAGACAAGGCTGAAACATTTGCAGTGATCTTTAACCAGAAGTGCCAAGTGGATGAGCCATCTCAGATTCTTCCAGTGGTCCCCAGCATTACAAATACCAGTCTTCAGTCAATTCAATTCACTCCACACAATATCAAGAAACAGTTGGAGGCATAGACTCTGCAAAGCTATGGACGCGGATATCATTCTAGCAATAATCCTGAAGACTTGTGCTCCAGAATTTGCTGCTCTCCCCAAGCACATCCAGTACAGTTATGACACTGGCATCTACCCGACAATGTGGAAAATTGCCCTCAAATGTCTGTTACATGAAAAGCAGGACAAATCCAACATGTCCAATTATGGCACCTTCAGTCTGGTCTCAATCAATAATAAAATGATAAAGATTGCTATTAAGCAGCACATGCCCAGCAGCGTTTGAATTCCAGCAGGGTCGCTCAACTCCTGACCTCCTTACAGCTTTGGTTCAAACATTGACAGAACAGCTGAATTCCACAGGTGAGGTGAGAATGATGGCTCTCGACACGAAGGCCACTTTTAACAGAGTGTGCCATTGAGGAGCCCTAGCAAAACTGAAATTATTGGGTATCAGGGAGCAAATTCTCCACTGGTTACAGTCATACCTGGCACATGAAGATGGTTGCGGTCTTTGGAAGTCATTCTTGAACCACCAGGACATCACTTCAGAAGTACATCAGAAGATAAAAATCACAACACCAGGTTATAGTCCAACAGTTTTAATTGGAAACACTAGCTTTTGGAGTGCCGCTCCTTCATCAGGTGGTTGCGACAACCACCTGATAAAGGAGCAGCACTCCAAAAACTAGCGCCTCCAATTAAACCTGTTGGACTATAACCATGTGTTGAGATTTTTAATTTTGTCCAACCCAGTCCAACACCGGCATCTCCATATCAGGAGTTCCTCAAGACGGTGTCCTAGGCCCAACAATCTTCAGCTGCTTCAATAGCCTTCCATAAGGGCAGATGTTCACCAAAAGATTGAACAATGCTCAGCACATTTGCAACTTCTCAGATACTAAAACAGTCCATGTTCAAATGGAACAAGCTATGGACAATATTCAGGCTTGGGCTGGCAAGTAACATTCATGCAACACAAGTGCCAAACAATGACCATCTCCATTAAGAATTCTAACCACCACTTGACTTTCAATGGTGTTACCACTGAATTCCCCACTGTCAATATCCTGAGAGTTACCATTGATTCTTGAAACTCAACTGGACTCACCACATAAACAATGGCTACAAGAGGCTAAGAATACTATGACCTGACTCCTCAAAGTCTGTCCGTCATCTACAATGCAAAAGTCAGGAGTATCATGGAACAGTCCCAATTTGTCTGGATCAGTGCAATTCCAACACTAAAGAAATTTGATAACATCCAGGACAAAGCAGTCCACCTGACTAACCCCACATCCACAAACGTCCATTCCATTCATCTTCAACAGTAGTCTGAACTATCTACAAGATGCACTACAGAAATTAATTGAATGTCCTTAAAGAACACCTTCCAAACCCTCAACCCATCTAGAAGGACAAGGACAGCAGATACATGGGAACACTGCCTCCTTTTAAGTTCCACTCCATCTTGACTTGGAAATGTATTGCCATTCTTTCATTGGCACTGGGTCAAAATCCTGACATTTCCTTCTGAAGGGCATTGTGGGTCAACCATAGTCTGCAGCAATCCAAGGCAGCAGCTCACCACCAAATTCTCAAGGGCAATTAAGGATGCACAATAAATGCTGCCAGCCAGCAATGCCTATGTCCCATAAATTCATTAACAAACACATCATTTTATAATCAGTCATTCAAATCTGGTTGTTAGTAGACAACCATGATCAACAGGGCAGAAAGCAGGACATCTGGTTGGCTGTTATAAAGCTAGTGAGATATACGGAACAGAAACAGACACTTTGATCCAACCCATCTACGTTGACCAGATATCCTGAATAAATCTGGTCCCATTTTCCAACATATCCTTCTAAACCCTTCATATTCATATACCTATCGAGATGCCTTTTAAATGTTTGAAGTGTACCAGGTTCCACCACTTCCTCTGGCAGCTCATTTCATACATGTACCACATCAAAAAGTTGCTGCTAAGATCTCTTTTAAATCTTTACCTCTCACCTAAAACCTATGAGGTTTTCATTGTTTTGGACTCCCCCACCCCAGGAAAAAGACCCTGCCTATTTACCCTATCCATGCCCCTCATGATTGCATACACCTCTATAAGGTCATCCCTCAGCCTCTGTCGCTCCAGGGAAAATAGCCCCAATCTGTTCAGTCTCTCCCCATGCCTCAAACCCTCCAACCCAGGCAACATCCTTATAAATCTTTTCTGAACCCTTTCAAGTTCCACAACATCCTTCCTCAAGCTGGGAGAGCAGACCTGCATGCAATATTCCAATAATGGCCTAACCAACATCCTCTGCAACTGCAACATGACCACCAAATTTCTATACTCAATGCACTGACCAACAATGGCAAGCATATCAAATGCTGCTTTCACTATCCCATCTACCTGCGACTCCACTCGCAAGGACCTATGAACCTGCACTCCTAGGTCTCTTTGTTCAGCAACACTCCCCACTCTACCATTAAGTGTATAACTGCTATCCTGATTTGCCTTTCCAAAATGCAGCACCTCACATTTACCTAAATTAAACTCCACCTGCCACTCTTCAGCCTTTTGGCCCATCAGATCAAGATCCCATCATACCCTGAGGTAACTTCCTCCATTCTTCACACCACCTCCAATTTTGGTGTCATCAGCAAACTTACTAAACCATACTTCCTATGTTCACATCCAAATCAGGTTGTTCACTAGCAGTTGCCTGCTAAAGTGTTCAGTGGTGAAATTATTAATTGCAATTTCCATAAACAAGTTAGAAAGAATAGAAATTCACATCTTAGCAAATTCATTTGATGGCATTTGAATTAACAGATGTAATTTCATATAAGAAAATGCAATGCTATGAGAATTGAGAGAGAGAAGTTTGATATAGATAGATGTTAAATTTCCATGAGTCTGAATTATCAGAGTTGGAGAGGGATCTTTAGGTTTTACTCACTGAACGAGAAAGTGCTATTTTGCAGGGCAATAGACTTCAAGTGACGCGTGGAAAGGGAAGGCGTGCTTTCAAGAAGGCTGCAACAATAAGGGGAGCCTTATTAATAAGACATGTGACTTGCATGTTTCTGTGAGCTTCTTTTGCATGATCAGTGACACAGGCATGTGCACAAGATGCATCTATGAATCTTACATTGTTTTCTTAGCGCTCATTCATGTTGTCCTTGGAGCCTACCATTCTCTGCATCTAGCATTGTGTTGTACCGGGGGACAGGGGTGGTTAGGGGAGGTAGGAAGGAAGCCGTTCAAGTTGGGGGACACTGAACAGTCAAGGAGACAGATGTACAGCTGTTTTGCATTGGGTTACAATCGATGTCATATTTGCAGCAGGTACAGAAACCTACTTGGCGACACTGTGTGTCTCAAGTAAATGGCCATGCCTGAAAGTTAAAAGAGGAATTCCTTAGTGGGTCAAGGCAGATCATTGTCAGAAATTGACTGATTGACTGACACTGTCATTCACAGGGTTCATCTAGTTCCAGTCAAAGGATTTGGCCACTGGCAGTGAAGAGTTCAGTCCTACAGAGTCCAAAATTCTAAGTCCTTTTGGGCCATAGTTAGTTCTGCGAAGGGTGAGGAAGTGGAACAATTTCTCCTGCTACAATGTGATAAAGGCAGGAATTGAGTATGATAGAACATGACAGAAGAGCATTTGATGGTGATGCAGGTGTGGGAGAAGTGTTGAGGTGTCCTGATCAAGTAGCAAGTGTAAAGTATTTGTAATTTGGGAAGATAAGGTAGACAAGAGCTCAAGTAAACATGCAATACTGAGAATTGTAGTCCATGAACCTTGGTAAGACATGTCAGGAGTGATACAGTAAGGAAGAGTAGTGGCCCTCAAAGTTAGAGGTAGCAAAAATAAATTGTTAACATGTAATTTCCCAGAAGGGAAGAGCAGCAACATATAAACATAGAAGTAAAGAAAAAATATATGGTATTCAGACTTTTGAGCTTGCTTTGCCATTATGATTATAGCTGATCATCCAATGTAGCATCCTGTTCCCACTTTCTTGACATACTCTTTGATCCCTTTAGCCCTAAATAATAGATCAACCTCTTGCTTGCTATCATACCATCCTTTGGCTTCAACTTCCTTCTGTGATAGCAAATTCCACAGACTCACCACTCTGGGTGAAGAAAGTTCTCTTTAGCTCAGTTCTGAATGGTGTGCCCCATATTTTAGACTGTGACCCCGGTTCTGGTTTGCACACTATTGGGAACATCCTTTCTACATCTACACGGTCTAGTACTGTTCACATTTCATTTGTTTCTTTGGGCTACATCTCATTCTTCTGAACTCCAGCAAATATAATTCTAATCAATTCAACCTCTCCTCGTACATCAATCCTGCCTTGCCCAGAAATCAGTTTGGTTAACCTTTGCTGCATTTCCTCATTAGCAACAGCATCCTTCCTCCGGCAGGATGATCTGAACTGCACACAACACTGATCTTACCTATGTTCTGTATAATTGCAGCAAAACATTGCTGCTCCTCGACCCAAATCCTCTTGCGTTGAAGACCAATGTACCATTTAGTTTCTTCATCGCCCACTGCACCTGCATCCTTATCTTCAGTGACTGGTGTACAAGGAAGGACTCCTAAATCTGGTTACACATTCCCTTCTTTCAATTTATAGCCATATAATCTGCCTTCCTATCTTTTGATAAAGTGGATAACCTCACATTGTACTATATCTGCCATGCATTTGCCCAGTCACTCAGCCTTCCAAATTGTATTAAAGCTCTTCCTCCTATTCAGCCTTACTGACAAACCTGGAAATATTATAGATAGCTTTCTCATCCAAATAATTAATATATAGTGAATCACCGAGGTCCTAGCACTGATCTCTGTGGTACCCCACTAGTCACTGCTCATCAATCGGAAAAGAGCTACGTGTATTCCTACTGTTTCCGGTCAGCAGTTTTCCATCCATCTCAATATATCCCAAGTGCTTTAATTTTACACACTAATCTCTATCGGACATTGTTAAACGCCTTAAAGTCCAAATACGCTACACCCACCAGCATCGACCTTATTAACTCTATTCGTTACCTCCTCCATGAATTCCAGTAAACTTATTAAGCATTAATTCCTCTTCCTAAGTCTATGCTGACTCAGTTTCATCCTGTCACTGTTTTCCAAATGCTCAGCAATTAATCATTTTATAATGGACTCTGCATATTCCACATTACTGTGTCAGACTGACTAGTCTGTAATTCCGCATTTTTTCTTTGCCTCTCTTCTTAACTCAAGGGGTAACATTAGCTACACTTCAATCTGTAGGAATTGGTCCAGAATCTACAGAACCATGGAAGGTGGTGACCAGCAATGCACCATTTCTGGGGCAGTTTTCTTCAGTACTATGGGATGTAGATTATCAGGGTCTGGGGATTCATCAGCCTTTAATTCCATCAATTTCTCCAACACATTTCCCTACTAATTGTTATTTCTTTTCTTTCCAACCTCTCACCAAATCCTGTGGTGCCTAAAATTTCTTATGTTATTTGTGTCCTTCCTTGTGAGCACAGAACCAAACAAATATTCAGTTGGTCAGTCATTTCTTGGTTTCACATAATAAGTTCCTGTTTCTGACTGTAAAACTTATGAATGACACATGCTGGTCCAACTTGCCTTCTATTCAAGCTCTGGTGTGATTTGCATATTGATTTCCACATATTATTGATTTTTACTTTTTACCTTCTGGGCTTGTGAAGTGTTGAGGTTTACTGAGCTTCTATCTGCCTAATGGGTCTTCCTTTTAACCCAGATACAGTACTAACCTGAACAGCAATGTGTCTCCAAGCTGGCCTACTATTGAGGTCACTAGGAAAATGTACTGTTCTCTATACCAAGTCATCGAATAACACCTTCAAGGTACCCGTCCAGCATCAGGATGCGACCTTTGCTAACTGAGCAGTGTCCTCCCTGATAATGGTCAAGTACCATAGTGTAATAATCACTTACTGGCTTGCACCATCTGATGTTGTGTTCAGCTGGGCTTTGAAATAGGATTGAGCAGAACAAAGTCCTGACAGCAGCAAGTACTTAACACCCAGTTGCATATTGAGAGTTGAAGAGAAAAGGATTGAGATACAAGTTGTTGTGAGCCACAAATGGACCAGGCATCAAGAATAAAACTGGACAAAACACTAACTGAAAATGGGAAGTTCTGCCTTACTTTACAGAATTTCGCGAAAATGCCAAACCAATTGTGACCAACTTGAAAGTTTAAATTGTGCAAAATATCAAATTCACACTCTTCAATTTGCTTAAAGACCTTTTCAGAAAAGGTCATGATTTGCTAAACATGAATGAAATAGTTTCTCAAAAACTGACTCCTTTGCTTGCATGATAAAACAAAATTGTATAACTGAATTGACATTGGGATGGGGCAGAGGGGGTTGAGAGTAAATGGTGGGGTGGAGAAACATATGAAGAAACATGAAATGGTTCATTGAAATTATATCAATACTAACTAATTTACATTAACCGGATGAAGGAAACAAACAACAGAAAAGTCTAAAAATTAAGGATGGAATTTTGTGCCCTCACTATCAAGGATTGGTGACAGAAAGTTAATCAATCAGGCAAGTGGGTAGTCAATAGGGACATTACCCTACATTCACAAATAAATCCATAGGTTTGCAGAGGTCCAATGATGACCTATCCACTCTGCACTAATTGAGGCTCTGCCGAGTGCCACACCCCTATTCTTACTGCTGACTTTTCTACCCTATATAGAGGTGACTGTATAGAGGTTTATAAAATAATGAGGATATAGATAAGGTGAATGGCATGCATCCTTTCCCTAGGGTGGGGGATTTCACAACTAGGGGATATTTTTAAGGTGAGAGGAGAAAGACTTTCAAAAGACATTAGCAGAATTTTTTTTATATACACACTGGTTTGTGTGTCGGATGAACTTCCAGAGAAATGGTAGATGCAGGTACAGTTATAAATTAAAAAAACACTTAGATAAGTACATGCATAGGAAACATTTTGAGGGTTAGGACCCAAGCTCAGGTAGGTGGGACTAGTTTAGTTTGGGATTGTGGTCAGCATAGAATGGTTGGACTGAAGGGCCTGTTTCCATGCTGTATACCTCGCAAGTCACTTTGAAAAGTCCCTCTTTCTGATAGCACACACCCGTAGGCTGGGATCTTAGTCATAAGGCCACAAGCAGGTGGCATACTGTCACCAAATAGAGCTGTCTACCTCCAATTGACAAGAAGATGCCGGGGAGCCAAAGTTTATGACCCAAGATCATTGATTGTTCAGTGCTTCAGTAGTCCATAATACAATGGGCCTTCCAAACGGGTAGTGATGCTATGCTCTGTGGACAAATTTCCTATGGTCTAATGAATGAAGAATTGACTTATGCATGCACCTACACTCTTTGTTATGTACGTTAGCAAGCCTTTTGAATAATTTAGCAAACTCTCAGATATATTGATACATAGATCACAACTTGCTCCACTTTGAATACTTTCAAGGATTGGGCACATTCCCAGGTCCTACCTCTTTCAAGATCACATTAATCTGTGACTCTGGAGAAAGTGGGTGAATGGGGTGTCCTGTGGAATCAAGCCTAAGCCCCAACCCAAGGTCTGAAAGATTGACTGACCTAGCCCTGCGGCACCTCTGGAATACTGCCATCCAGATAGAGAGTCTAGCCGAATCAGGCAACTTCTCGGATGATTTGCAGGCTGCAATTTAGCCACACAGACAAATTAAAGGTAAAGATTGAGAATGCAAAGATCACATTAAAAAAACACAGAAAAGCATATTATAATATATTAAAACATGTTGCATAAAACCAAATATACTTCATTTCATAATTTTCCATTTGTAAGTTTTTCCCCTAAACCAAGCAAAAAGAAAATCACCAAGAACACAATGTCCAGGAGAAACCAGTTTTAGAGCAGTGGGATAATTTAATTTAATACAAAGTGATATTCAATGTCAAGGTAATTGACAAACTGCTTTTTTTCCTGATGCATCCTTCCTAAAAACAGTTTATATACTGTTTTGATAAGAGATAAATTAAGCTTTTCAGAATGGCACATCATAGGTGTGATCTTTGTAGGTTGTAATGTAGTTAAAATAGCTTTAGAAGTTGTTCTTTTGCTTAGGTATGCTTGAATTTTTCATATGAATATGTAGTTGCAGCATTAGTTTATTAGATTATCTTTACACCTCCAATAGTGAAAAAAACACTAAATGAGAAGCATAGTTCTGTGTGTAATGCACATATTCAGCACCTTGTCTTGGTCACTATTCTCATATGACCTGGAAATTAAACATCATGGCAGCCAGCTAAACTGGTAATCAAAGCCCAATCCAATCTCATTCTGAAGTGGTAAGTGCACATGTGAACTTCCAGAACAGGTCAAGGAAAAGTAGCTGTAGGATTCTGAAATCCAATTTAATTTTAATTTCAAGATTCAAGTATTAGCTAAATATGAAACCCTGCTGGGTATGATTATGTTTAGACAAAGTTTATCAATATATTAAGTTATCAAAACAAATGCAACAGAAATGACAATGAAATAGAGGATTCAGACACTCCACAATGGAACATAATCCTCAGATTCCTGAGGTGCTGTCCATCCTCCTTTCTGCACAACTATTGAAAAGTAAGTTATTCACCCTTCTCAAACAGCATGATCGGAGATATTTAATTCTCATTGGTCCAGGTATTGCACGATTAAATGATTTAAGCTCACTGTAATGTATGAAATGTCCATCGTCAGTCTTGAATTAACAAGGCAGTGTATGGCCAATTTATTTTAAAGTAACAGTCATTTACTGACATCACTTTCCATTACTTGCTGATTCATTCAAGTCAATTAGAAGATCAACCTCTAAACACACAGTTACTTAGTTTACTCATTACCAGGTTCATTGCCAAGATAACTCCAAGAAATGTCTGTGTGCTTATTGCATGTAGTGTCACTTTCCATGATTAACAATTATCTGAAATGTTCTAATTGATGCATCTAATAATTATCCACATCCAAGATATCATTTACTAAAGGCGTCATCCCTTTCATCATAGCTTATTATTGAGAGAATGATAGATGGAGTTATAACGTGTAAAGGACTTACAACGTTTTTGCATCCCTCTTTTCTAAACAAATGGGTATGTTGTCATGTCCTTATGAATGATAAGTTGATACCACTAGTTTAGATTTTGCTTAATTGATACAAATCCCTCGATAAATCAAACTCCCAATGACTGTTGTTCTCGAGGCCATCTGCTCAATGCATTTTTTTTTCCTTTCTCCAGCTGTAGCAGCAAACTTAAATCTGTTCACAATCTCACCTAAAGTTGTTCAAGACAAATCAAAGTATAGCAGCTATTACGTCACCACAAACAGGAAATACAGAATCTAGAGTCTTCTGTTGGGAATGATTTATTAATAATCTGGTAGTCTTTCTGCCACAATATTAGGGAAGCTGTTGGTGCCAGTTTACAAGGATTTTAAGCAAATTAAATTAAGCCAATAAGCCAAAAGAAAATGGCAGCCCTTCAAGGAGCACAATAACAAAATCTCAAATTAAACAAATTCAAGTTAAGATGTCATTGAAAGCTAATGCATTCTCGTCCCTGAAGTGCCCACTGGCTACAGAATTCCTTGAGTGTGCCAATGGACATAGAATGCTCCTTCTTCAAGGATACCCAAGCACAGACATAATTGTAAGAGGGACAGAGTCAGACCGAATGACCCTTCAACTCCCCACCACCTCGATTTGTTTATGCCCCCCTCGCCAGCCCCAAGGGCAGCCTCATAAGGAGATCCTCTGATCTTCCCACCCCACTCTTAAGTGGGTTGCCAAAGACCAGGAGCATGGGGCTGGGGTACAAACAAAATTTGTGGAGCAGCCCCCTCAATAAATGGAAAGGCACAGTAGCCTTCAACACACTGAACTTATGAAACATGGATTCCTCAGAGTTGCAAAGGACACAGATGGCCTGGATCAGTTTGAAAGGAATGTGCGCTACAATGCACTTTATTTGCAGTTTGGAAGATGTAGGAATGGTAGAATGCTGCTTCATTTGCAACAATACAAAAAAAATTGTAACACTACTTTTATAAGTAACTGATATTACATCACCCCCCAATAGGGCTGCTAACCTGCACAAAAGTGATGCAACTGTTCTTACACCAAAGCGCTGACTATAAAAAATTGTCAAGCAGCACAGCAACATTTCTGGAGCCTGAATCAAAATGATTATTTAAATGCTATGCTTTGAAATGCTAAACAATATTTCAGTAAGTACTCCTGAAAGAAAAAAAACATGCGTGCGGTCCAAGTGCAAACAAATAGTCACAAAAAATTTATTTGTATATAGGACCTCAGAAGAACTCCAGAGTCAATTAGGTCCTTTCTGAAGTGTTATTTCCCAAGGGAGAGGCATTCCGATTTAGAAAGATTTGTATTTACATGGCAGCTTTCACAACTACCAGGTGTCTGTGTTTCATAATCAAACAATTTTTAAGATATTGTCCTTGTTGTACTGTTGAAAACACTATGGAATCAAAATTTAATGTCATACCAAGACATCACGCAATAATTAATTTTTAAATGCTTTCCAATCCCCATCCCCCATACAAAGCACAATATTTTCAACTTCAAAGTTGAACACTGATGGTATAGTTAAAACAAAACTATAGATGATAAACAATTATTTGGACATGACTTTAAATTATAATTTGGTGAAAGTTTTATCTGTAGTCCTTGACAGAAATGTTGTAGACATAAACATGCAAATACCAGACTGTAAACTGTGTCATAATGAGACAATACATCCCATCTATCAAGGAGTTACAGAAAGCTCGGAGTAATTGGTTCTGCAAGCAGCTGCCTACATGAGTGCAATCAATTTCTAAAACAGAACACGCCACTCATTTTTAAGCTTTAGTAAGTCTTGTTTTCCTAACTGTTACATGTGAGTATTATCTTTCATGCTATAAGACATACAAGTGACTTATAACTGACTCATGTGCACGTTATTGTGCTTTGGTTTGGCTACTAAACTGCAAGTGCCAGGCAGAGACCATCTTCAACAAGAGAAAACCCAGCCACCTTTCATTAACATTCAACAGCATTAACACCAAGACTGTAACCATCAACATTCTGTGCTGACCATTGAGAAGAAATAAAGAACCAGTCACACAAATTTTGTGTTGCTAGGGTAGGGCAAAAGCTTGATATTTTGTGCTGAGTGACTTAGCTTCTTACTCTCAAAGTATCTCTATTACCAACATTGCAATCTGGATGATTGCAACAGTAATAATACTCAAGCAAATCAGAATGAAGCACTTCATTTGAATGGAACCCAACTATTTGCCTAAACATGTATCCATTTCACCACAGGAATATCTTGGGAGCAATGTATACTAACAGCAAGTTACTCAGACGTCCTTAGTATCACTTCCAAACTGCAGTTTCTTTTGTCTGAGATGGTGGAAATCAAAGTATGGGAACAAAATAGTCCCCACTAAGGTCCCATCAACCAAAGTCAAACAAGATGGTAATATAAAAACCATGACAAGATTTTCTTTCTAGAACTAGGAAAGAGATATCATGATTATTTCTGGACTCCAAATTTGCCCCAAGGTGTATCAATCTCAAATATTAAGTGTCTGGAAAATTGGTTTTGCAATCACAGACCAGCCAGGAGTTCAGAAGAGGCTGCAGAACTCTTCATTATGAACCAGTCAATGTTCAATCAAACCAACAAAGTAGAAGCAAAAAGAGCCCATTTGATCTCTGGAGCTTGTTCTGCCACTTGATAACATCATGGCTGCTGTTATTGTAGCCTCAACTCTATTTTGCTGTCAACCCTTGATATCTTTTTATGTGGGAATTCAATAATACTTGCTGCATATAAACTTGCGCTGGAAGCCAGCAATTTGGCAGTTCTAACATTTACAGCACACGGTCTTCACGGTTGCAAGGTGACAACATTCACTTCTGCCCAGCAAGAGAAATGAGGCCAGTCCCAAAGTTTTTAATCCAGCAACCAGGATAATTTTTGGGTCACATAAGAGGAGTTCAAAGGTTAGACTGAATATAGGATGCCTTCAACAGCAAAAACAGAATTAGATTAGATTACTTACAGATTAGATTACTTACAGTGTGGAAACAGGCCCTTCGGCCCAACAAGTCCACACTGACCCGCCGAAGCGCAACCCATCCAGACCCATTCCCCTACATTTACCCCTTCACCTAACACTACGGGCAATTTAGCATGGCCAATTCACCTAACCTGCACATTTTTTGGATTGTGGGAGGAAATCGGAGCACCCGGAGGAAACCCACGCAGACACAGGGAGAATGTGCAAACTCCACACAGTCAGTCGCCTGAAGCGGGAATTGAACCCGGGTCTCTGGCGCTGTGAGGCAGCAGTGCTAACCACTGTACCACCATGCCGCCATAAGTTGGCGAAACTCCGATCTAGCAACATCTGTGGAGAGAAGGCAGAGTTAACATTTGAGGTCCAGTGTCCTGTCAGTTAAGTTTCTGAATTTCTAGCATCCACAGTTCTTTATTTTATTTTTGTACAGGATGTCTTCACTTTTCTGGTTGCATTCTTGAAAATCACAAGGTTAAGTGAAACAACTTTAGGTGAAGCACTGATTCCCTTAGGACCCCTTAAGCTGAGATACAGTACCTTAAATAGCTAAATTCTTACCTCGGCAAATTAAACAGTTGTTAATTTCAAAATTCCCAGAATCTGCTGGAAGAAACATTTGCTCAGTACTTCCAGGGCACCTGCTAGTATCATTGTTTATTTCTGGCCTTGGGGGAAGGAATGCTGTTTGGTAGTAGCTGCTGCATGTCTGGTTGCTTGAGGTGATCTTGAGGTTGGTAGGTGGGGGATCTCAAAAACAGACTTTGGGCCGTGGTATGGCTGGACATGAGGACAGCTTCAACTTTGAGAGATATTACACCAAAATGGTTTAAAGCAGTATTGTATGTCAGTAAAAAATATTAACTTGTCATGCTGCACCCGATACTAAATGTTCAAATGGTTGTAGACTCTTGTGTAGATGCTCCCTTTCCTGTCATGAGTTGGACTGGGGTGTACAAAGTTAAAATTCACACAACACCAGGTGATAGATCAACAGGTTTAATTGGAAGCACACTAGCTTTCGGAGTGCCGCTCCTCCATCAGCTGTGCAGGTTAGGTGAATTGGCAGTACTAAATTGCCCGTAGTGTTAGGTGGATTAGTCAGGGGTAAATAAATATAGGGGTGTGGGTTTCTCTTCAGAGGGTCGGTGTGGACTTATTCGGCCGAAGGGTCTGTTTCCACACTGTAGATAGTCTAATCTAATCTAATCTCATCTAATCAGGTGGTTGTCAGCTGCCATGGCTCCCCCTTCAACTGCCAGTACAAGCGACATTTAATGAGCATCAATACTGGGGTAGACTTTTGAGACACTTTTTTTTGTCAAGCTAGTGGCTGAAGATGCAGTTTAAGCTGAAACATTTGAATGGTTATATTTAAATCATGCTTCAGCTCCTATTTGAAGTTACTTCACCATTAACAATGAGCACACATTACTTTTATTTTGACATTAAAATCTGATACAACAGGCTTTTAATAAATTTATGTTAGCCTTGAAATTACCATAGCAACCAATTTATAATTAGATTTGTCACATGTATTCACATGGGAACAGTGAAAGTTTACAAGTCACCACTTACAGTGCCATCTGAGATACAAGGTTCAGAGGTACAGAATCTTACATACAAAACAGAAAAATAAAGAAACATGGTTATAAAGTTAAACATTGCAGTCCTATTTACTAAAAAGTAGAAAAAGAGTTACAAGTTGAACACCACAGTGCATAAGCACCTAGCCATGCTGGGTTCACACTCCTCAAAGGCTCGATCTTGCCCCTGCCACTACCCCAGGCTACCTGCTCTTGCCACCTTACAGCCTATTCCTGCTGCTACCACTGCCTTAAGCTTCTTGTTCCTGCCGACCAGGGCTGCTTCCAACTCAGGAGCAGCTGCCTGCTCTCACCATTTGCCTCGGGCTATATATTCCTGCTCTTACCACTGGCTGCCACAGAGTTACATGTTCTTTCTTTCACAATCGCTCAGATGGACCGGCTTAGATGTCTGGGATCTCTCTCACTTCCATGGTGGGCTCGCTTGCCACACCCCCTCCCCCACCCCACTATCTCCTCTGCAATACACAAACCCACACCTCATAATGTAAGAAGGTTAACTAAGACTAAAAAATGTAGTTAAAGAAGAAACAAAAGTAAAGGCAAATGGAGCAGATGAGCTCTGAGCAGGCTGTGCTGCTACTCTGCCATCTTGACAATATAGTAACAAGTCTCCTAAAATTATTTAATGTATTTTAGTGGAACAGTTGCTGGTGAGGCGGCACTTAAGAGTATGGTGTACAATTTTGGTCACCCTGTTATAGGAAAGACATAGTTAAACTGGAAAGAGTGCAAATAAGATGTTGCCAGGACTAGCAGGCCTGAGTTCTAGGAGAGATTGGCGCGGGTAGGACTTTATTCCTTCGAAGGTAACAGAATGAGGGGTGACCTAATGGAGGTGTATAAAATCATAAGGGGATGAACACGTATGTTTGTTCTTCCAGGGATGGGGAATTGAAAACCAGAGGGCACAGGTTTAAGATGAGGGGGAAAGATTTGAGGAGGATCTGAGGGATAGCGTCACATACAGCATTGTGCAAATATGGAATGGGCTGCCAGAGAAAGTGATTGAGGCATAGAGGTACAATAGCAACATTTACAAAAAAACATTTGGATAGGTACATGAATGGGAAGGCTTTAGAGTGATATGGACCAAATGCTGGCAATTGGAACTGGCTGAGTGGGCACCATGGTCAGCAATTTGAACCAAAGAGCATGTTTTCATGTTGTTTTACTCTATGACTCTAATTTCTAACGTATTGTGAAATACCACAGACTCAATCCCAAATCAAATCACAATATCCAATCACATTAAATCAGGAACATCACTTGAAGTTGTGGAAATATATAGCTGAACAATTGTGACTTTTCTGTTTTAATTAATGATTTATTTATTTTGTGTTATGTTTAGTAATATTTTCATTTGGATATTTGAAGAACCGTCATATATTTCACAAGGAATACCATTAGTTGCTATGCCAACATTGCACAGCATGAATAAAATTTATTGAAAAATGTTATAATATTCCTAAAGGAACTTGAATAAAAAGAATCCTTAATGAATATAGACATCCAGACTGTAATAATTTTGTGCCACTGCCTGTAACTTCTAAATGTTTGTGGTCTTCAATTCACATGAATGATTTTTTTTCCCATCCATATTAATACAGATGAATTTTGCACAATTAGCAGAAAACAGTTTACCTAATGCAGCTCATGTGTTTATTATATCCAGTGTTGTTGTACACAATGAAATGAAACCAAAGTATCTGGCTGGTATTTATCCCCAAATCAATCGCTAAAACAGAATATTTAATGATCGTTATTAAGGGGCTTAACAGGGCAAACACAGAGGTTGCTTCCCTTCAATGGAGAGTATAGGACCAGAGGGCATAGTCTCAAAATAAAGGGGCACCAAATTATGACTGAAGTGAGGAGCAATTTCGTCAAAGGTTGAGTGCCTTTGAAATTCTGCACAACAGAGCTGAGGGGGCAGAGTCCTTGTGCATATTTAAGGCTGAAATAGATAACAGGGGAACCAAGGGTTATGGGGAAAGAGCAGAAAAATAGATCTGAGTGTTGAATCAGTCATGATTCTACTTAATGGTGAAGCAGGCTCAAGGGGCCAAAAACAGCCTACTACTGTTCCTATTTTTTTAATGGTCTTATGATTGCTTTCTAAATTTCTAGTTCCAGTACGCAACAGTGGCTTCACGTCAAAAAAGTACTATTCACTCAACATTTGAAGACCTTGAGATTTTTACAGACATCATTTCACATAAATTTTCCTTCTTCTGAATTATAGTCTTTGGGTAAGGCAGGATTTTTGCAGCAGAGAACGGCAGATGCTGGGCAGAAGTGAAGTCGGAGCGCAAAGCCAGTCGGAAAGGTAAGTGATTGTTATTTAAGAAAGTACCTTGACGCCAACGGTCCTTTTGCAGCAGAGAACGGCGGGTGCTAGCGTAAGTGAAGTCGGAGAGCAAAGCAGGTCGGGAAGGTAAGTGATTGTCATTTGAGTGGGTGTGTTCTAGACCCCAGGTCCTACAAAGTAGGGCCTCCCTCCCACCCTCCTCATCTAACCTAAATTAAAAGTCCACAGACTTGCCCCAAAAAGAGGGTCCAAGGAAGTTCCTGTGGATTGAAGTGTGAGGCTTTAGCTCAGGAGTCTTTGACAAGGAGGTTGAGTGAACTGATTACGCCACAGTTGAAGACAGACGATGAGGAAGGCAGAGAGGAGACAGGTGCAAGAAACCCCGGGGGAAGTACCTGTCAGGAAAAAGTTGAATCTTTTGGAAACAGTAGAGACAGATGACACTGCCAGTCCACGAAGCGGCCAAGTCTGTCAATCAAAGGTTGGCGTGGAGACAGAGCGGAAGAGTCAGACATCGCACAGAGCCGTGGTGATAGGGGACTCCATAGTGAGAGGAACTGACCGGGGTTTTTGTGGCAGCAGGCGGCACTTAAGGATGGTGTATTGCCTTCCTGGTGCGAGGGTTAAAGACATCACAGACAGAGTGCAGGAAATCCTCAAGGATGAAGGTGAAGAGCCAAAGGTGGTGGTACATGTCGGCACAAATGATGTCAGGAAGAAGAGGAGGAACATACTAGAGCGGGACTTTGGAGGAAAAAGGCTGAAAAACAGGACGTCCAGGGTGGTTATCTCCGGTTTGCTTCCAGTTCCTCGGGCTGGTGAGGCCAGAAACAGGGAGATAATGGATTGAACGTGTGCTGGGGAACTGGTGCAGGAAGCAAGGATTTAAATTCTTGGATCACTGGGGTATGTTTTGTGGTAAGTATAAATTATCCAAGAGAGACGGTTTGCACCTTAATAGGTTGGGGACCAGCATTCTAGCAGGCAGGTTTGTGACTGCAACACAGCTACATTTAAACTAAGTAGTGGGTGGGGGAGGGGGGGGGGGGGGGGGGGGGGGGGGGGACAAACTG
>NC_057715.1:52077276-52154113 GCF_004010195.1 Chiloscyllium plagiosum
GGAAGTCAAGAAAGACAACTGTATCAATGAAGCAGAAAACTCAAAAAGTGATCATGCTGTAAGGTTGAGTGAAACAGGAGTTGATGGGAAGGGTGAGGGCAGTAACCAATTAAAAATACTATATAATGAATGCACGAAGCATTAGAAATCAGTGGGATGAGCTTGAAGCTCTTTTGGAAATTGGCAGATACAATATTGTGGGGATAACTGAGACGTGCCTTCAAGTGGACAGGGCCTGGGAAAATGAATACTCAAGGCTACACGTGCTATCGTAAGGACAGAGTGACGGGCAGAGGGGGTGGGGTGGCCATGTTGGTAAGGGATGATATTCAGTCCCTTGCGCGGGGGGACCTAGAATCAGGGGATGTAGAGTCAGTATGGATACAACTGAGAAATTCTAAGGGTGAAAAGACCCTCTTGGGAGTTATCTACAGGTCCCCAAACAGTAGCCTAGATGTCAGATGTAAGTTGAATCAGGAGCTGAAATTGGCAAAGATGTTACTACAGTTGTTATGGGGGATTTTAACATGCAGGTAGACTGGGAGAATCAGGATGGTATTGGACCTCAAGAAAGAGACTTTGTGGAGTGCCTCCGAGATGGATTCTTAGAACAGCTGGTGCTGGAGCCGAGCAGGGAGAAGGCAATTCTGGATCTGGTATTGTGCAACGAACAAGAATTGATCAGCGACCTCGAAGTGAAGGAGCCATTGGGAAGTAGTGACCATAATACAATAAGCTTCAATCTGCAATTTGAGAGGGAGAGGGTACAATCGGAAGTGACAATATTTCTGTTGAATAAAGGGAACTATGGAGCTATGAGGGAGGAGCTGGCCAAAGTTCAATGGTGCAATACCTTAGTAGGGATGACAGTGGAGGAACAATGGCAGATATTTCTGTGTATAATGCAGAAGATGCAGGATCAGTTCATACCAAAAAAGGAAGAAAGATCCTAGGAGGAGGCATGGGTGGCTGTGGCTGATGAGGGAAGTTAAGAAACATATAAAGTTAAAGGGAAAAAGTATAAGACAGCAAAGATAAATGGGAAAACGGAGGACTGGGAAGCTTTTAAAGAACAACAGAGGATTACTAAGAAGGAAATACACAGAGAAAAAATGAGGTATGAAGGTAATCTGGCCAAAAATATAAAGGAGGATAGTAAAAGGTTTTTTAGGTATGTGAAAGGCAAAAAAAATGGTTAGGACTAAAATTGGGCCCTTGAAGACAGAAACAGGGGAATATATTACGGGGAACAAAGAAATGGCAGAAGAATTGAATTGGTACTTCAAATCTGTGTTCACTGGGGAAGATACAAGCAATCTCCCTGAGGTAACAGTGGCTGAAGGACCTGAACCTAAGGGAATTTGTATTTGCCAGGAATTGGTGTTGGAGAGACTGTTAGGTCTGAAGGCTCTTAAGTCTCCGGGGTCTGATGGTCTACATCCCATGGTACTGAAGGAGGTGGCTCATGAAGTCGTGGATGCGTTGGTGATTATTGTCCAGAGTTCGATAGATTCGGGATCAGTTCCTGTGGATTGGAGGGTGGCTAATGTTGTAATACTTTTTAAGAAAGGTGGGAGAGAGAAAGCAGGAAATTATAGACCAGTTAGTCTGATCTCACTGGTGGGAAAGATGCTGGAGTCTATTATAAAGGATGAAATTACGACACATCTGGATAGTAATAACCTGATAGGTCAGAGTCAGCATGGATTTATGAAGGGGAAATCATGCTTGACTAATCTTCTGGAATGTTTTGAGGATGTAACTCTGAAGATGGATGAGGGAGATCCAGTAGATGTAGTGTACCTGGACTTTCAGAAAGCTTTTGATAAAGTCCCACATAGGAGGTTAGTGAGCAAACTTAGGGCGCATGGTATTGGGGGCAAAGTACTAAGTTAGATTGAAAATTGGTTGGCTGACAGAAAACAAAGAGTAGTGATAAACGGCTCCATTTCAGAATGGCAGGCAGTGACCAGTGGGATCAGTGCTGGGACCGCAGCTTTTTACAATAAATATTAATGATATAGAAGATGGTATTAGTAATAACATTAGCAAATTTGCTGATGATACTAAGCTGGGTGGCAGGGAGAAATGTGATGACGATGTTAGGAGATTACAGGGTGACCTGGACAGGTTAGGTGAGTGGTCAGATGCAGGGCAGATGCAGTTTAATGTGGATAAATGTATGGTTATCCACTTTGGTGGCAAGAACAGGAAGGCAGATTACTACCTAAATGGAATCAATTTAGGTAAAGGGGCAGTACAAAGGGATCTGGGTGTTCTTGTACACCAGTCAATGAAGGCAAATTTGCAGGTACAGCAGGTAGTGAAGAAGGCTAAAAGCATGCTGGCCTTCATAACAAGAGGAATTGAGTATAGAAGCAAAGAGGTGCTTCTGCAGCTGTACAGGGCCCTGGTGAGACCACACCTCTAGTACTGTGTGCAGTTCTGTTCTCCAAATTTGAGGAAAGACATTCTGGCTATTGAGGGAGTGCAGCGTAGGTTCACGAGGTCAATTCCTGGAATGGCGGGACTACCTTATGCTGAAAGACTGGAGCGACTAGGCTTGTTTCCGCTTGAGTTTAGAAGACTGAGAGGGGATCTGATTGAGACATAAGATTATTAAAGGATTGACACTCTGGAGGCAGGAAACATGTTTCCGCTGATGGGTGAGTGCCGAACCAGAGGACACAGCTTAAAAATACGAGGTAGGCCATTTAGGACAGAGATGGAGGAGAAACTTCTTCACCCAGAGAGTGGTGGGTGTGTGGAATGCTCTGCCCCAGAGGGCAGTGGAGGCCCAGTCTCTGGATTCATTTAAGAAAGAGCTCTCAAGGATAGTGGAATCAAGGGTTATGGAGATAAGGCAGGAACAGGATACTGATGAAGGATGATCAGCCATGATCATATTGAATGGTGGTGCAGGCTCGAAGGGCAGAATGGCCTACTCCTGCACCTATTGTCTATTGATTAGAGGGTAAGGATAATTGGATCAGGGAAGCCAACATAATTCACTCTTCTTTTAAAGTCACATCCTGGTCCTGATTTTTAGCACAGAATTTTGAAGCTCAGACAAAGATCCTTTGACCAAGCATGCCCATATGTTTCCATTTGATATTATTTAACAAAAGTTACAGAAAGTTTGGCAAAAGCCAAATTAGTTAAAGTGTTGAAGATTCACTGTAGTACAAGCTGAGATGTTGGGCAGTGTAAAATTGAGAGTGCACAGCATCACTGCAAACAGGTCAGTATGTTACAATAGGATAAGATTACATTGGTGGTTTCTCGGATACACATTCAGAAAGGATTCTATAATTCAAAATGCTAACAAAGTATGACAAAAGTACATAGGAATTGTGCTCTAATGAAAGATTTTCCATTTTTTTTTAATGATAAATCCAAAATAATACATGAAATAAACTTAACGTTTTAAAAATATACCCTCGTAGCTGCTGTGATTTTATACTTTAAAGAACTTTAGACAAGATATTTTTCCCAGGGTAGGGTGACCAAAACTAGACGACATAGGTTTAAGGAGAGAGGGGTAAGATTTAAAGAAGGGACCTGAGGTATGTGTATAAAACAAGCTGCCAGAGGCAGCTATTATTGCAATGCTTAAAAGGTATCTGGATGGATACATGAAAAGGATGAGTTTAGAGGTATATGGGCCAAATGGTGGCAAACAGGATTAGACTAATTTAGGATGTATGGTCAGCATGGATGATTTGGACTGAAGGATCTGTTTACTTACTGTATAATTCTATAACTCGTGATACATTTTTCACACCTGTGAACCTATTTCAAGTTTTGAAAGTTGTCATGACCGGTGAGAATGGAAATAGTAGTTGGGAGGGTTGAGAGTGCAGAACCCTCGAGGCAAAATAGCTGTTGTAAAATCAGTCAGAGCTCCACAAAAGGTATTGCTGCCTCAGAGCTGGACAGCCACTTTGGGAAGTCCTGCTTTACAGGTTGCTATAAAACTGTGACCCAGTCAACTTGCACAGTGACAACCAAGTGCTAAGGTGTACCTACTTAAAACTAACTGTAGTTGGAAGCATCGCAAGGTTCAATTGTTAAAGTAACAGCATATACAAAGCAGGTTGAGCTATCAGATTTATCTTATAAATCCAGGTTTTATCCAGCAAATTACTTTTAGATTAGATTCCCTACAGTGTGGAAACAGGCCCTTCGGCCCATCCAATCCACACTGAACCTCCGAAGAGTAACCCACCCAGACCCATTTCCCTCTGTCCCGGAGGAAACCCACACAGATACAGGGAGAATGTGCAAACTCCACACAGACTGTCACCCGAGGCTGGAATCAAACCTTGGACCCTGGTGCTGTGACGCAGCAGTGCTAACCACTGAGCCACTGTGCCGCCCTCTCTTTGGTAAATATCTTTGACAAATGTCAAAGTGAATAACATCCTTGGAGGACCAATGTTCATTCAGAACTATTACATTAAAATTACAACTGCAGAGCTCTTCCAAAAGGTTGCTGTCATCTATTACATATATCTACATATGTCATGGCCACAGGGCATGAAGAGAAATTCCAAAGATAACAATTCTCTTTATTTTGGGCTTAAACTGTTTTTTTCTAAATGGACAACTTTGCAGAATTTAAAAAAATGTCTGAGGCTAATCACATGCCTATATTTTCAGAAGCGTTTGAACCTCCTGAATTGCGCATCAATTCCAGTTAAAACTGACTCAAAGGATTTATAGACAACTCTTCTGCTTTCAGCCAGCTCAAGACAACATGTAGAGTATTATACTACAATGAGCACTAATACTTTCACAGTTACCTTGCCATTGCACAACAAAAGCTCTAAACATAGAGATAAAAGCTAAATAATTAGCTTAAGGATCTTCAAATTAACCCGAATGGGCCATCAGCATCTGAGGTGCTTATCTTTGCCAAATGACTGAAATTAGATTACTTACAGTGTGGAAATAGGCCCAACAAATCCACACTGATCCTCCGAAGAGCAACTCACCCAGATCCATTCCCCTACATTTCCCCTTTCACCTAACACTACGGGCAATTTAGCATGGCCAATTCACCTAACCTGCACATTTTGGGACTGTGGGAGGAAACCGGAGCACCCGGAGGAAACCCATGCAAACACGGGGAGAATGTGCAAACTCCACACAAACAGTTGCCTGAGGTGGGAATTGAACCCAGGTCTCTGACGCTGTGAGGCAGCAGTGCTAACCACTGTGCCACCGTGCTGCCCTAAATTCAAGTTGATTGAATTGTTTAAACACACAATTTTGGGATTCTAAATTGGCTGTTTTACCTCCAGAGTAACAGCAGGATACTAGGCTGAGTTGGCAGGTTGCTTCAGATCTTCCAAATCTGTCCTCATATTTCTGGCTAGAAAGATTTGCCTTAGAGGAAAATTGCTGGGTCTAGATCCTTAAGGATGCTTACCAATGGAAGTTGTAACTCATGAAATAATTTGTACAACCTCTGGATTTACAAAACTTGTAATCTTTTCTCCTAACTTGCTTAATTCCATAAGTACTGGTGTGAATGGACATTATCAAGAAAAAACATTAACCACATACTGAATGCTTTGATAATAAATCCTATCTTTGACTTCATCTTAATGTTACAAGTCAGACAACTAAGGACTTGACAAAGTTGGAAGAGCTGTCCTGCAGACCAGTTAAGTACCAGCTTGACAGTCATTCTTGCAGAATCAAAGCTTTAAAGCAAGTAGTAAGCATCCTTTCTACACAATCGGAATTTTAAAGTAGGGAAAGTACACTGAACCAATATCAAATATCTGAGGAAAGGAGGAGAAGGTTGGAGGTGCAGTGACAGAGCAAAATCTGATGTCTCAGGAGACAGGGAGGAAGATGTCAACTAAGTAAACCTGGTGAGATGCTGATCAGGCGAGAAGCTAATGCTACTGGAGATGGAGGAAGAGTAGGAGGTTGGGATGTTCAAAGTCCTTGGGTGGAAAGCTGCATTCATTAATTGTATTCTCTTTTGCATGGACCTGAGGTTCATGCATGGTAGCAACTGCTGATGGAAAGGCTATGGAAGTGGTGAGGGTGCTCATCAGCAAGGCAGCTACGTCCAAGGGATAGCTCTGAAGGCACTTAACCCCTGAATCCAACAAGCCCTTACTCAATATAACAGCTGGAATTCTAGGGAAACCTAACAAACAGTAAAAATTCTTTGAAACGGTATCTCCCAATCTCACTATTAAAATTCAAACCCACCACCCTGGAGCAGATTATTTGTCTGTTCAACACCCAGCTTCAATTAAAGCCAGAAATGAATAGGATGGTGACAGAATTCAATCAGGAAACAATCTAACTCTGTCACCTCCTCCAACCACACAACTGAAAACCCTGCCATTCTTACCTTTCCCAATTAAAATTCAGCCCAGAATGCCTACACAATGTAACGTTTGCCACCTCCTTTAATATAAATCTGGGCATAATAAAATCTTTGTTCATAGATGACAATTAATATATATTCATTGTCAAGAACAGCATGTCAGTAATTAAGGAATGCTTCAAAGACAAAGACAAAGAATTCTTGACAAACAGTAAAAATCAAATGAGGCGCTGATGCTGAATGCTAAACAAGTGAGTGAAAAGCTATGGCCATCTGCACAGTACCATTAATGAGACTATGTTCTGTCAAGAGTAAATTAAAATTGACAGGCTTATCCATGGACACAATCAAACCAGTGTGATTTTGAAGTTTAATTAAACCTTAACAAAGAAAACTGTTCCAGTAGTTGCCTATTGTTCGAGTTGTTGTTACACAAGTCATTGAAAGGTTTGACAGGATCAATTAAGTCTAAGTCTCTGTCTCTGTTTGTAAATCTGATTTTCAGCGTCAATGCTGAAGTTGAGTAACGATGGATATTTAACTTTTAATTCCAAAATGTGCTTTTTGAAAAAAGGTTGATACACCCAAAATTGTAGTGAATGTAATTTAATCTGTTGTCTGTACAGACACCACCATGGAATAACACATCTGCAGATGCAAAGGGAAATTCAACTTTCAAATCTATAGGAGTGGAATAGAAGAGTCAAAACAGACTAGATTGTGATTACGAAATCAATGAGGAGCTGACAACGCCCTGCACAACTGCAAGCCATCCCGACATATTATGCCAAAAATGAAGACATTTAATGTTTTCTCTCTTTTGAGGAATTCACAAAACAAGAGATTAACTGTACTGAAATGTGTTAATGAGATTACTGTATTTGTGTACACCAGCCAAGGTTCAAAAATTAGTATAATGTGATGGCCACAATCAAAGAACAATCACTTAGTCACTCTTGTGCTGCAAGTAAAGAACCTCTTCCTCATTGTGCTTGAAGTCAGCTGGCTTGAAGATAGAAAAAGGAAATCGGACAAGAAAATGACTCACTCAATCAGAATGCAAGAATTCAAGCATAGTTGAAAGAAATCAGAGGTACAAAATCTCATCCAATATGCAAGACTGTGTAGTCGAGAGTATGGTGTTGGAAAAGCACAGCAGGTCAGGCAGCATCTAAGGACCAGGAGAATCAATGTTTCGGACATAATCCCTTCATCAGGAATGAGGCTAATGGGTCATGGGGGGGGTTGAGGTATAAATGGGTGGGGTTTAGGTTGGTGAGGGAGAAGGTGAGGGAGAAGGTGAGGGAGAAGGTGAGGGAGAAGGTGAGAGGTTGGAGAGGGAGAAGGTGAGAGGTTGGAGAGGGGTGTGGAGCGGATCGATGGGAAAGGTGATGCACGGGTCAGGAGGGTGATGCCAAACTGGAGGCTTGGGACTGGGATTATGTAGGGGGAGGGGAAATGAGAAAACTGTTGAAAACCACTGATCCAGTGTGGTTGCAGGGTCTCAAGGTGGAAGATGAGGCGTTCTTCTTCCAGGTGTCGTGTGGTAACAGTTTGGCGATGGAGGCAGCCCAGGAAATGCACGTCCTTGACAGAGTGGAAGGGGGTGCTGAAGTATTCAGCCACGGTGCAGTGGGGTTGGTTGGTGCGGGTGTCCCAGAGATGTTCTCTGAAATGATTCACGAGTAGGCATCCTGTCTCCCCGATGTAGAAAAAACCACACTGGGTGCAATGGGCACAGTAGATGACCCGTGTGGAAGTACAGGTAAATTTCTGTCAAATGTGGAAGGATCCTTTGGGGCCTTGGATGTAGGTGAGGGGGAAGGTGTGGGCGCAGGTTTTGCGCTTTCTGCGGTGGCGGGGCAAGTGCTAGGAGTGGGGTGTGGGTTGTGGGCTAGTGGGGCGCGTGGACCTTGAGGAAATTGAGGGGGGAATGGTCTCTCCGGAACGCTGATGGGGTGGAGAGGGAAATATACCTCTGGTGGTGGGGTCCACCTGCAAGACTCTATAGCTGTGTTTTTAAAGCACATCTTTTTGGACTCCCATCTTTTTTCTAATGTGTGTGCATTTTGTGTTACGAGTTATTATGTTTATTACTCTCATTACATATTACTAAACCAATTCTTTATTAACTTATGAATGCCAAATTAAATTGGCTCATTTTAAAATACAGATACACTTGGGTCTGGGGAGAAGGTACCCACAACGGAAGGGACCCATTATTGAAGCAAAGAGGGAAAGAGAAAGAGAAAAGACAGAGGTGGAGAGAAAGGGTCATTGTAGATGCTTCAGGTGGAGCAGTAAGAGACAACAAGGGAAATTATAAACTACAGATTGATAGTTGGGATTTATGAATACAAATTATGATAATAGACATTGACTTACATTATTCTGGATGCACTTTCAGCCTGGGACTAGTGTAGTAAGTGATGCAATAAAGCATATGTAAACTGGAAATTAAGTAGCATATAAGAATTTGCAACCGACACAATTGAAAGAATACATTTTGACTCTTGGATTTTGTATCTCCAGCTGCATAGCAGGCATGCTACAGACAGCAGGATAGAGTCTCAATTCTACTTGAGTGTGACATACAATGATGTACAATTTGATGAGCCAAGAACGGATCATAATAATGAAGTACATTGAACAAGAGCAGTACACAGATTCAGTGATACAATGAAACTATAGCTACACATGCAAGTAATGTCTTCTGCGACCTTGGCCCCTCTGCTGATCCCAAAGTTTCATCATTGTTACCATTGATATTAAGAACATAGATAAATCAGCTCCAGGTTTCAATTCTTATTTCGTGCCAATTCAGCATTGTTGTCAATACCATGATGTTTTTTTAAAAAGCTACGCATCTTCTCTTCAAATTCTTTTTGACCTAGCCTCCACAACCCACAGGGGTAGAGATTTCCACATATTCACGACTGAGGAAATTCCTTCACACCTCAGTTTTAAATGAGTGTCTGCTTATTCAGCAATACTGTCTAATAATATGAGATCCTTCCATCTACCATGTCAAGTTGTCTCAGGGTTTTGTGTGCTTCAATAAGATCACGCTCATTCTTTTAAACACTGATAAATAAAACTGTTTAACGGATCTCAATAAGTCAACGCCTTCCTCACAGGAATGAGCCAAGTGAATCTCTAACAGCCTCCAATACCACTATTCCAAGCATGGCGTCACAAACACGCCCATATGTTTGGAACAAAGTCTCCCTATTTTTAAACATTAACTCCCTAGCAATAATAACCAAAATTCCATTTGCCTGCTAAATTATTAGTGCATCTGCATGCTAATCTTTCATAATATATAACAAAGTGATTTTTGAGAAGATTTATGGCTCAGGTTAAGTTCAGGTTGTAAGTTTGTTTGCTGAACTGGAAGGTTTGCTTTCTGATGTTTCGTCATCATGCTAGGTAACTTCATCAGTGAGCCTCCAGTGAAGCACTGGTGTTATGTCCCACTTTCTATTTGTGTGTCTTGGTCTCTTAAAGTGGGTGATATCATTTCTGATTCTTTTTCTCAGAGGTTGGTAAATGGGGTATGAATCAATGTGCTTTTTGATGGAGTTCCGGTTTGCACACCAGGCCTCTAGGAATTCCCATGCATGATTGTTTGGCCTATCCTAGGCCTTCAGACCAGCATCTACAGGCAAGCAATGCACACAGACCAGATACTTAACTACAGAAGCAATCATCCCAACAGCCACAAATAACCTGCATCAGGACATTATTTAAAAATGGGCCATAACACATTGCAGCACCCAGGAACTACATACAGCAGAAGAAAAATACCTAGACAACATATTCAAGAAGAATGGATACCCAATAAACACAGTCCATGATTCCTGAACAGGTTGTCACAACACACCCAGAAACTCTAGCCACATTATTGTACCTCAAAGACATCTCTGAAATTACTACCAGAGGGCTCCAACCATTTGGATTCATGGCAGCCTATAAACCTACCAACATACTTAAACAGCAGCTGGCAAACCTAAAAAGGACCCGATACAAACAACCAGCAAAATAAGTGTCATTTACATAATACCATGTAAGGACTGCAACAAATACAACATCAGATAGACAGGCAGAAAACTAGCCACCAGGATACATGAACACCAACTAGCCACCAAAAGACATGACCCACTATCACTAGTATCCTTACACAGAGATGAAGATGGACACCATTTCAAATCAGACAAAACATTCATCGTAGGAAAGCCAACCAGAGACATGCATGGGAATTCGTGGTGGCCTGGCAATCAAATTCAACTCCATCGATAAACACCCATTTACCATCCTCAAAGAAAAAGATCTGGAAATGATATCACACATCTGAGAGACTGAGGCACAAATAGAAAGTGGGACACAACACCAACACTTCATCGGAGGCTCACTGATGTTATCTAACACAGTGATGAAACGTCAGAAGATAAGCCTTTCAGCTTAGCGAGCAAACTTACAACCTCAACCATAATAAAGAACTGCAGATGCAGAAAATCTGGAACAAAAGGCATAGAAATTGCTATAGAAACTGACATGGCAGCGTTTGTGAAGAAAACGCAGAGTTAACATTCTGAGACCAGGAACACTTTTTCAGAACTGACAGCAGCAAAGAACGAGCAGATGATTGAGGGTGAGGGAGAGGGCTGTGGTGGAGGGTTGAAGCACATGAGAAAGAGAGGTGGGTGGGGTCAAGGCAGGAGGGTAGAGGCACACAAGAGAGAGGAGGGTTGAGGCGCGAGAGTGAGAGAGATGGGGGGGTCAAGTCATGCACGCGAGAAAGGTGCGGGATTTGAGGCGCACAAAAGATAGCGAGGTGGGTATGTAGAAGTGTGTGTGGAGGTGGGCGTAGAGGTGTGTGAAAGAGGTGGGTGGGGATAGAAGAGCAACAAAGAGGGGTGGGAATTAAAGGTGCACTCAATGGAGAGGTAGGAGGCAGTCGACATGTGAGAGAGGGGGGAATTTGTCCAAGGAGGATTAAGGAAGCAAATTCATTGGACTGCCATCACCTGCAAGCTACACATCAGATTTTGTCATTGAGTGAAGTCCTTGAACTCCCTAACAACATTGTGTTTATCTCCATCACATGGATTACGATGATTTGAGGCAGCCACTCACCACCTTCCCAAGGATGGGCTATACCTTGTCAGCAATGCCCTCAGATGAACAAATCAAAAAATGCAATTATACAGAGGTGCACAAATATTGACTGAAATAGAGGGCCATGGGTCATGCAATGTACCATTCCAAGTGTACTATTACTTCTTCAGCATTATCTCTCAACCATTTGCAAAATCCAAAAGATAATATTTTATTGTAAAGGCTTGAAGTTGTAGTTAATATTTCTTATAATATACTCCTGAACCAGTTTAATATTTTAAGAAGTGCTGTCACTCATGCTTTGTGATATTATTTGGCGATTTTTACAATATACTTTATTAAAGCAGCACTTCAGCAAATCAACTTGGCATGCTGATATTAGCAAACTATTTTGAAAAATATTGCCCTGTCAGTAAGTTATTAAATTGTCATTGTGAAGAATGCCAAGAAAATTGAAAAGGCCAGTTTGAATTTCTGTAAAGTCAAGAGATTTGTCAATTTAAAATTAACATTCATTTGCAATGTCAAAGAAACTTCATGCATGGTTCATAATATGTAATTGGAAAAGTTAATGTAGTAGTATCATAAGCGATTTACTGTCAGAAACAATATTGTTTATATCGATGGGTTCTACTTGTAACAAATATAATTAACACATTTCATCAGGTTTCTTCAATACTCAGGCCATTATAAACAATTATAATTCAAGTTGTAGTCTTATAGCCTGTATATTTCAGTCAAGTTTCAGTATTTTTTTTTTAAAAGTATGGGTCCTTGTGACGATTTTAAATCAACTCAAGGATTCTATTCAACTTTAGTACAAGAAAGCCAAGGTGAAAAATACACATGGTGCACCTCTGGTGAAAATCAGGAAATGTTTTTGGCAATAATTTGGCTATTGCCAGTTGTACCTCCTCTACAACCACTTTTTGTTTATTTATCTCTATTAATGTCTTCTCTTGCTCTCTATCATCATCCCTTAATTTCAGCGTTTCTCACTTTTGTTTTGCATCCTCTCACAGAAATTACACCACTAACAACAGAAAGCCATTGCAGCAGACCACATGGTTTGGGAGTCCATGCCACTCTCTCCCTGCTGAACAAAGACTCACAGAACCCAAATTTTGCCACTAGGGTACTTTAACCCCTTTCTCACTTTACTCTTCACGGAGGCTCAAATCTCAATTAAATGCAGATTACCTGAACCCCAATTAAACAAAGAAAGCTTGAACCTCAGCGCCTGAGGACTTGAACCTCAACCAAACCCACCCCAGGAGACTTGAACCCCAGTACTGCACAGAGGATTCTAACATCAATCACATCCCCCTCCCCCGTCCAAAGCAGCACAGAGGACTCTAACCTCTGCCTGCCAGTGCGCTTGTGAAACGGTGTCTCTCAATTGAACTAATTACAGTTCGAGGAATCCGTACGCGATCGAGCAAAGGGACCATCTCCAGTGCAGAGGAATATCGAGGGGGACCAAGGTTTAAAATCTTACCTTGTGGGCCCGTCCATCTCGAAACACCGATGTTCCGGGCGGCCACTAACACCGTCCAACTGTAACTATTCATTTGGATCCTGCCAAGAGTCATCCCATTCTCCTCTCAATTGAAGCAAAATGTTCAGAGACAGTGTAGTTTTACCTCCTTCATCTTTATTCTGGGCCCTGAACGATCACCCATGTGCAAAGAGACATGAGTTCATGGTCTTCTCTGAAACAGCAGTTTCTCAATGAACTATATAGTCATTTTACAGGAAGGAGCATCCGGATAAGGCAATATACATATTAATTGGGTGACCATTACAATCGAGTATCAATAGTAAAGATTATGCCATCTGCTGTTACATAATGAATAACTGGCTTCACATAATGAATACTTTTCACCTTGTTAAACTGCCCTCATGTACTGAATGCTTGCAATTTTGTTAAATGGCTCTGCATAATGAATGCTTTTCCACCTTGTTAAACCATTACCCTTGCCTCCAGCACCCCATTGTTAACTACAAATTCTTATCTGATCTGAGTCATGCACAGCTGAACCTCTTCTTTCACAAAACTCAGAACATAACTCTTTTCCTGCCTGCTTATACCCTATACACATTCTCAAACTTACTACCAATTTGGGGTCTATCAATTATGACCACTTGTCATGTCCTAAGATCAACATAGTTCAACGTAAGCTCAAAGAACAGCATCTTCTGGACTCAACACTGAAATCAATAATTTAAAACTCTCACCTTCACCCACGTTATATTTCCTTTTTATTTTCAGCTTTGCTTTTTGTTCTCATTTTTCAGTTGTCTTTTCTCTGGCACTGTAGTTGCTCAATCTGTGATATCACTGTCTAGATAAATCATTTGTTTCTTCAAGTGTTACTTGGTCTTGTAACAGTTCATTACAAAATCTCTCTTCCAACCTTTCACAAACCTTCAACATTTTCCCCCTTCCACCCATTCAAAACTTATTATATTTCCAAGTTTGATGAAGGATCATCAACCAGAAACGTTAATTTGGATTCTCGCTCCATGGGAGACAGCTCTGATTATTTCTGGCAGTTTCCAACCATATAGTAGAAAAAACTATTTTACAGGCCAAATACAATTTTTTAAAAGTTAATTAATATTCTCGGTAATTGCCTATTAGGAAGATGTGGTTATGAGCTTTCTTCTTGAAATGTTATTAATTGTGCAGTGAAGAGATATCTACATTGCATTAGGCGGTGAAGTTCCAGAATATCACCCAGTGATGAAGTAAGAATCATTATATTTTCCTCACCACGATGGTGAGAGTTAAAAGAGAATTTTTAAGTGTTAATATTCCAATGCACCCAATGCCCTTCTCCTCCTCGATGGTAGAAATCCACAAATTTGGGAGATGCTGCTTTAGAAAATTTTCAGTGTTGCTGCATTGCATTCTCCAGTCTGAATACATAGCACCCATAATGGTTTTATGGTAGAAAGAGTGAGGGAAGTCTCTAATCACTTCTTGTAGCCACAAGATCTGTAAAGCTGATTCAGTTAAGCTTTGGTCATTGGTGAGCTTTTAGGTGATGGATTTGATGACTATGAAATGCGACTATGTATTTGAGGCAAGGAGGGTGTGGGAGGGAGCAAAGTTGCTAAAACTACGAACAGACTTTGTCCATCGAGTAATAACAGAAATCCCAAACCACATTGTGGCCAGTGTTCCATTAATATGGCTTAATTTATAATCTACAGATGTATTGAGCAAGCTGATCAAAATGATAGGGAAAGGCAGGGTGAATCAGTTCATCTTCAATGGAACTATACTAATCTTAAAAGAAAAGTGCAACCAATTTGAAATCCATTAGCCCCAATAGCTAACACACAACATGTCACCATTGAAATTTAACAATCCATGAGATGGAAACATTTTTTAAAACTGCTAGCAGTGTTCATGATGAACAGACCTCTTTCCCAAAGGTAAAAACCTAGTTTTAAAAAGGAAGATGCAGCAAGGATATCTATTGACAAAGATAAAAGAAAAACATTGCTTTAACAAAAGTTACAGATGGGAAACGAATCATGAATATCTGCAGATGAACATTTTAGTTTGTATTCCATTTCAATCTCCTCCCCGAAACATTGTGGTCCCACTCATTTATTGTTTGATTTTACACTATCTGCTCTGAGACAAATTTGCAATGAATAAAGTGAAGGGCCTACCAAAGTAAAAATCTAAATTCCATGTACGAAACGAAGTAATTTAATTGCTGAATTAGGCACTCTGATGGGTAATGACTCATCTCACAATACATTGCAAAATATTAAATTGCCTTGTTTATTGCATTGTTTGATGAAAATGTTAGACTATATTCCATTGGTGTGACTGCCCCTGATCTACTAGTCCCTTTTGAGAGTTGCTGTTTATGAAATCCAGGTATGTTGCAAATTAGTGAAATGAGGAGTTAATCAAAGTCAAAAACAACAAAGCTAAGTTACTTCAGAGAACAATATTTTCCTTCAAGAATGCATGTGTAAGACCTTCAGGAGTTAAGTATCAAATGCCACAATGAAGGCTCTACTTGTCTGATCAGACCAAATCAGCTGGGCCACCTGCCCTTCCATAAAGTTTATGCAGAATCTTTGATGAGAAGCCTATCAGGAAGTAGCCAACACACAACCTCTGAGACAAAAACAACTGATCATGACAAATGGTTCCCTGAGTAGACTGCCAAAGTCACTTGGCAAAATGCCTCACCCAATAACTTACAAAGTATTAAGATGCAGTTTGACAGGTGGTGGAATAGTCCTCCCTGTACGCAAGGAACTAAAGCCTCCCTGCAAAATGCCCTCAAGGTGATAGCAGTGGTGAAGAAACTATTGACCCACCCTCACGGCAAATGCAATGGTTTTTGTTGAGGCCCATTCTAAGTAGCATTAAGATCCTATGCACTTCAAGCTGTTCCCAAGAAAACACATCAAGACAAGCAACTGGAGGAACATCAACCTCTTAAAAGCAGCAATTTGGTTTGTTTGAAACTTGCTTTTCATCCAGTGAATGGACTTGTCCTCAATTCCATATGGCAAACATCGCATCCAAAGGAACCCTGGAGATGAGTGGAATGATGGAGAAAAGGAAAGTTCCAACGCTTGCGTATTTACTCAACCAATATCAGACAACGTATCAACTGGTCAACTTTGTCTCAATTATATAGTCATAGAAAAGCACGGAAACAGACTCTTTGGTCCAACTCGTCCATGCCGACTAGAGAGCCCAACCTAACCTAGCTTCATTTGTCAGCACTTGGCCCATATCCCTCTAAATCCCTCCTATTCATATACCCATCCAGATGCCTTTGAAATGCTGCTATTGTATCAGCCTCTGGCAGCTCATTCCATGCTGCAATTGTATCATCCTATGCATAAAAAAGTTGCCCCTTAGGTCCGCTTTATATCTTTCCCCTCTCACCCTAAACATATGCCCTCTAGTTCTGGACTGCCCACCCGAGGGAAAAGACTTTGTCTATTTATCCTATCCATGCCCCTCGTGATTTTGTAAACCTCTATAAGGTCACCCCTTAAGCCTTCGATGTTCCTGGGAAAACAGCCCCAGCTTATTCAGCCTCTCCCTACACCTCAAATCCTCCAACTCTGGCAACAATCCTTGTAAATCTTTTCTGAACCCTTTCTAGTTTCATAACATCTTTCCGACAGGAAGGAGACCAGAACCACATGCAATTATCCAATAGTGGCCTAACCAATATCTTGTACAGCCACAACATGACCTCCCAACTCCTATACTCAATACTCTGACCAATAAAGGAAAACACACAAAACGCCTTCTTCACTATCCTATCTACCTGCAACTTCACTTTCAAGGAACTATGAACCTACACTCCAAGGTCCCTTTGTTCAGCACCACTCCCTCAGTCCTTACCATTAAGTAGATAAGTCTTGCTAAGATTTGCTTTCCCACAATGCAGCACCTCACATTTATCTAAATTAAATTCCATCTGCCAATTCTCAGTCCATTGGCCCATCTGAGCAAGATTCCGTTGTACTCTGAAATAACCTTCTTCACTGTCCACTACACCTCCAACTTAGGTGTAATTTGCAATCCTCCAATGCTAAATCATTTATATAAATGACGTAAAGTAGTGTGACACTCCACTGATCACAGGTCTCCTGTCTGAAAACAGCCCTCCACTACCATTCTCTGTCTTCAAGACAGTTCTGCATCCAAATGGTTTATTCTCCTTGTATTCCATGAGATCTAACCTTGCTAACCAGTCTCCCATGGAGACCCTTGTCAAATGCCTTACCAAAGTCCATATGGATCACCTCCTATATTCCGCCCTCATCAATCCTCTTTGTTACTTCTTCAGAAATCTCAATCACATTAGTGAGATATGATTTCCCACACACAAAGACATGTTGACTATCCATAATCAGTCCTTGCCTTTCCAAATACGTGTAAATCCTGTACCTCAAGATTTCCTCCAACAACTTGCCCACCACTGACATCAGGCTCACTGGTCTATAGTTCCCTGGCTTGTCGTTACTACCTTTTTTAAGGTAATGGTACCATGTTAGCCAACCTCTAGTCTTCTGGCACCTCAGCTGTGACTATCGATGATACAAATATCTCAACAAGGGGTCCAGCAACCACTTCCCTAGGTTCCCAGAGAGTTCTAGGGTACACCTGATCAGGTCCTGTGGATTTATCCACCTTTATGCATTTCAAGACATCCAGTACTTCCTCCTCTGTAATATGGACATAAATGATCATAGTGTAGAAATTTAACCACACATCACCAGGATTGAAGATGAATCAGAATAGGATGTGGCCCATCAGCCACATATTCAGACCCATCTCCCATGGTGCAAGGGACATGGATAATGTCAGGTAATCAAGCCACTTTTGGGCCTAATGAGCCCAAAATTAAAGACTTTTGAATGCCTCCTATTGCTACCACCATCACTATTCTACCTGCAGCAAGGAGAGGCTAACTCCAGCTGGGTAGCCAGACAACCTTTATTGGGTGAGCTGGTGTCAAGTAAGCACTGTGCCCAGAGGCACCACTGTGTATGATCACAACTCAAACTTGTTCATTTGGCCCTTCCATTATCTCAAAATTATCCAAATTCTAGTCTTCATTTGTTCCTCTTTATAAGAGAGTCTTTGGTCACAGCAGTGGCCACTGTTTGAAAATCACAATTTTGGGACTATAGAACTATTATCTAACAACTCTCTACAACGAGACTTCCTAACAAGTCAGCAACAAAAGTCCCAATTCCAGCCAAGAAAGCCTCTAAGTATTGTTAACTTGCTGGAGGATAGATGTTTTCAGCCAACGTGCTCCCATCAACAGTAACTGGCATGGTGCAAAACCCAATCCAAAAATCCTGCACTTATTCAATGATACAAATCACATGCAAGGTCAAGTAGAATGTGTTACTATTTGTAACAATAATACTGCAAATATCTCAAATAATACAATGAACTGCAGCTGTTGGAGATCTGAAACAAAAACAAAAATTGCTGGAGGAACTCAGCAGGTCTGGCAGCATCTGTGCAGAGAGAACAGAGTGAACATCAAGTCTTGTGGTCCTTCTTAAACTAGAATGGTCACAGGACTTGAGGTTAAGTTTTCTCTTCCCAGATGCTGCCAGACTTGTTGAGTTACTCTAGCACGTTGTTTCTGTAAATTAGTGTCCAGTACACTATTGGCAGAAAACAAATAAGAAATCTAATTTACTGCCTACATGTGACTCCAGAACCAGTAATTGTTGTGGCAGTCGTATACAGTCCTGGTTTTGCCCTGGGCATCTAAATATTGACTCAAGACCCCTATGAAGTCTCAGGTCAAATATGGGAAGAAAACCTGTCGCTAATTACCACTTGCTGCTCACTCTCAGTTGATGAATCAGTACTTATTCAATTTGAACACCACTTGGAGGAAGTGCAGATGCTGGCAAGGGAGTAAAATGTTCTCTTGATAGAGGATTTCAATGTTCACCACTGCACAGCAAGAGCATTACCGGTCAAGATGGTCATGTCCTAAAGGGCATTGCTCCTAAATAGGGTCTATGATAAGTGATGAGGAAAACCAACAAGAGATGAAAAACCTATTTGATCGCATCCTCCTTGATCTGCCTGTTACACATGTACTTGTTCATGACAGCATTGGTAAGAACCTCTGCAATGCTCTCATGCAAACAAACTGCCATTCCTAATGTCACAGTAGATCAAACAGCCAACGGGGGACTTCAAACCAGTGTTTACAGGAAAACAACACATACTGACCAAATACTGAACTAAAGAAGCAATCATCCCAAAACCCACAAACGGAACTGCATTAGAACATTATTTCAATGAGCCACCACACACTGCAGCACAAAGGAACTACTAAGAGCAGAGGAAAAAAATCACCTATACACAGTGTACTAAAAAAGAATAGGTACCCAATGAACACAGTTCGCCAATTTCTCAGCAACAAACCGAAAGAAGCAGACAAAATGCATCCAGAAACCCTAGCCACTCTCTGCTACATCAAAGACATCTCGGAAATGACTGCCAGACTACTCAGACCTCTTGGCATCATTGTAGCCCACAAACCTACCTACACACTAAAACAGCAGCTTATGAACTTGAAAGACCCTAAACAGACAACAAGCAAAACTAATGTCATTTACAAAATACCTTGCAAGAACTGTAACAAACACTACATTGGACAAACAGGCAGAAAATTAGCCACCAGAATACATGAATAGTAACTAGCTCTCACTAGTATCTCTACAAACATATGAGCAAGGACATTATTTCAACTGGAACAACACATCCATCCTAGGACAAGCCAAATAGAGACGCGCAAGAATTCCTAGAAACATGGCATTCCAACCGGAACAATAACACACATTGACTTGGATCCCATTTACCACCCCCTGAGAAAAAGAACAGAAAGTGCCATCGCCACAGGAATTGACATCACCAACCCAAAGAAACTTGAACACAAATAAAAAGCAGGCCATACCACCAGTGCTTCACCAGAGGCTCACTGATGTTACCTAGCATGGTGATGAAACATCTGAAAACAAACCTTACAGCTCAGCGAGCAAACTTACATCCACAAAGTCCCATCTTCACAATGCGAATATTGTGCTGTGTAGTCCCATCAACATGCTAAATGGGATAGATTTCAAACAGATCTAGCTGTGCCTGAGAGGTACCAAGGATCATCAGGAGTTGTACTGAAAAAAATCTCCCTACTCTGCCATCGTCAAGCCATGAGATCAATGCTGGTTACTGTCAATGAGAAACTCAACTGGACTAGTCTTATAATTTCAGTGGCTAACAGGCAGGTCAGAGGCTAAGAAGCCTATAGTAACAAACCTCCTTACTCCCCAGTCTGTCCACCATCTCCAAGCACAAGTCAGAAATGTGATGAAATACTGCCCACTGCCTGGATGAGTGCAACTCTAATAAACACTCATTAGCTTGACACCATTAGGATAAAGTAGCCCACTTGACTGTTTGTGGATGTGATGTTATTTACTGTTTCCATCACTGATGTTCAGTAGCAGTGTACATCACCTATCTGTACAGTAGAAATTGACCAATATTCTTACAGATCATCTTTCAAACCCCCACCAACTTCTACATAAAAGATTATGGGCAGCAGATACATGACAACATCTTAACCCACATGTTCCTACCTGAACCACTCACATCCTGATTTGGAAATATATTGCCATTGCTTCAGTGTCACTGCTTCAAAATCCTGCAACTCCCTTATTAACAGCATTTTGTATCTATACATAACATGTGACTGCAGCAGTTCACCACAACCTTCTCAATTTGGGATGGGCAATAAATACTGGCCCAGCCAATGATGTCCATATCCTATAAACGAATTTTAGAAAACATGCATTACAGTATTCAAATAGAGAGAATTCCCTTCGTGATTACATTTTAAATTTTAACAGAACTACTTTTTTTCAATTTCCAGTCTTGAGAGTTTGTGAATATTCATGGAAGAAATGTCACTCAGTTTCAAATAACCTCTTCAGTGTTCTACCTAAACACTTTTGATCTGGATCTTTTAACTATGACTGACGCAGAGATAATGTACCTGTTACTTTTACTGAACTAACTTCTTTCTCTAGGAGAAACCTGTTTCACAGATCTAATTTCAATTAGGAAAATAAAATCCCAATGCTTTTCACTGAAAGCAAACTGATGCTATTCAATGTCTTTTTGATAGTTCATTAAACACGATGCAAACCAATTCCTAATAACAACTCTTTTGTACTGGTTTTAAAAACATCATGGCTCTATAAATACCAACAGGTTAATCAGTAACCTTCCTCATACACAGCAAAATGTATATACTAGTTCAAAATACAGACTCTAATTGTATATATCATATCTTACATCATAATACTCAAATGGTGACTTCATCAGAATTGATAACAACCTGAAACATGACCTCCACAAATACTGATTGATCTATTGAGTTTAACCAGCACTACTTTGTCACATTTCAGATTTTCAGTGTCAATAGCATTTTGTTCTTGCAGAAGACACAGCTGCTTATCATATACTAGTTGTTAAGGTACACACAGGAATCATCGATATGCATATTTTAAAACTATCAGAGCTACCCCATGAATTTTTTGTCTTATTCCAGAACATTTACCCACTCTTCCAGAAGAGAAAATGTTAATTACCTTCTCTAACAAACTCAACAGGATAAAGCTAGTTTTTTTTTTTGTTTAATAATGGTAATGGTTCAGGTCTGTCAGTACCTGTTGCTTTGTAAGCAAAATTTTCATTGCTGCCATAGGGATGACTCAAAGGTGCAAGGGAAATTGGAAGCTGAACATGGGCAGACCAGATCTCCCTCGAGATAGGTGTTCACTTGCACATTCATTCTGAATTGTTTTTAAAATTGATTGTGAACATGTAAAGGGCAAGTGTCTGTGTGGAGTTTGCACATTCTCCCAGTGTCTGTGTGGGTTTCTTCCGGGTGCTCCGGTTTCTTCCCACAGTCCAAAGATGTGCAGGTTAGATGAATTGGCCATGCTAAATTGCCCGTAGTGTTAGGTGAAGGGGTAAATGTAGGGGAATGGGTTTGGGTGGGTTGCTCTTCGGAGGGACGGTGTGGACTTGTTGGGCCGAAGGGCCCGTTTCCACACTGTAAGTAATCTAATGTAATCTAATCTAATGCATGTTAATTAGGAACAAGAACAGGCAAAGGTGAGGACTGCAGATGCTGGAGATCAGAGTCAAGATTAGAGTGGTGCTGGAAAAGCATAGCAGGTCAGGCAGCATCGAAGGAGCAGGAAAATTGATGCTTCGGGCAAAAGCTCTTCATGACGCTTTTGCCCGAAGCATCAATTTTCCTGCTCCTCGGATGCTGCCTGACCTGATGCGCTTTTCCAGCACCACTCTAATCTTGACTAGGAACAAGAATAGTCCGTTGAACCTGCTCTGTGAATTGATAAAATCATTGCTCATCTGACTGTGGTCTCAACACTACCTGTTCTTTCCCTTGGATATCTTTGATATTCAAAGATCTAACTTGGTCTTATAAATAGTCAATAAACCTTCCTCCACTATTCTGAAAAGGGGAATTCCACAACTACAGATCTGTAGTGAAAAGTATTTCATCTCATGTCTTAAATGGAAGAATTATTAAATTGCCCTCTTGTTGTAGTCTCTCCTATAAGAAACAATCTCCTCTTAGCATTCACCCTGTCAAATCCTCTCAAGATTTTATATCTTACAACATATTGCCACTTATTGAAACTCCAATACATAGATGTTTAGCTTGTCCAGCCTTCTGATGATTCCTCCATCCCAGGAATCAGGCAGATGAACTTTTTTTGAACTACTTCAAGAGACCAAAACGATACATAATCCAGATATGGTCTCAAAGTGATGTAGCAAATCCTCACTCGTTTTATATTTTATTATAAGGGGAATACATGAAAACATTCTGATTGCCATCATAATCACTTTCTATATCTCAATAGTGAAAGAGCCTAGCACATCAGTGCAAAAGATTGCTGCAAATATTTCAGCCTATCTTCAGCCAGAAGTAGCAAGTGGATGATTGATCTCTGCCTCCTCCAACAGACCCCAGCAACACAGATACCAGTCTTCAGCCAATGCTATTCACTTCACATGATATGGAGACCCAGGATACCGCAAACGGTATGCAGCCTTGGCCAAAGTCTGAAAATAACACTGAAATCCTGTGCTCCGAGATGAGTGCAGAACTCGCCTTCCCCTAATCAAGCTCTTCCAGTACAGTTATAATACTGGCATCTGTACGACAATATGGAAAATTATTCAGGTACGTCTGTGATCAAGCAGAACTTGCTCAGCAATAACCTACCCTCTTTGGGTTCTGCCAGGGCTTCATTACAGCCTTGGTTCAAACATGGACTTCAGAGCTGAGATGAGAGTGACAGTCTTTGATTTCAACTGAACATAGCATCAAGGGCCCCTAGCATAACTGGAATCAGGGAGCAAACTTTCTGCTGGTTGGCATCCTCCCTGGCACATAAAAAGATGGTCATGGTTGAAGGTTAGTCATCACTTCTGGATCATCTTTTCAGGAGTTCCTCAGGGTTGTGTCCATCTTCAACTGCTTCAAAGACCATGCCTCCATTGAGGTCAGAATTGGGGACATTCGAAGATTGCATGTTGTAAAGCACCATTTGTGACTCCTCAGATACTAAAACAGTCCATATTCAACTACAACAAGATCTGGTTTATATCAGGCTTGGGCTGACAAGTGGCATTCATACTACACAAACAAGGCAATGACCATCTTCAATAAGATGAGAGACAATCTAACCACGGTCTTTTGATGTTCAGTGGAGTTACCATCACAATCTTCCACTATGAACATTTGGCAGGGGGATCCATTGAACAGAAATTCAACTGAACTTGCCACACAAACAGGTCAGAGGGTCGGAATTCTGCATCAAGAAACTCATTTCCTGCACAACAAAGCCACTTGGATCGGTACCATATCCACAAGCATCCACTCACTCCAACAAAGCTCGGTAGCAGTAGCGTGTACCTACTTATAGGACACATCGTAGAAATTCAAAGATCTTTAGACAGTATCTTTAAACACATAACCACTTCCATCTAGAAGGACAAGGGCAGCAAGTACATTTTCAAGTTCCCCTCCAAGCCACTCACCATCCTAACTTGGTGATTTATCACCATTCCTTTACTGTTGCTGGGTCAAAATCCTGGAATTTTCTTTCTAAGGGCATTGTGGGTCAACCTATAGTAGATGGACTGCAGTGGTTCAATATTTCCTTCAGGGCACCTAGGGATGGGCGATAAATGCTGGCCAGCCAGCAGCAACTTTGACTGAATAAAATACCTACAATCTATCTTTGTTATTCATATACCAGGTTTCTCAGCTCCCTCTGTGCCAGAGTTCTACAAACTCACTCCATTTAAGTAACATACAACTTTTCTATTCTTCTTGATATTTAAGAACTTCACTTTTTCCTCACGTTATACTCCATCTGTCAAGTCTTTTCCCACTTAATCCATCTTTATCCCCTTTAGATTTGTGTTCACTTCACAAATTACTCAGCTATCTTACTAACATCAAAGTTAGTAAGCATACATTGTCATTTCACTAAGTTATTGTTGCAGATTGTAAATATTGAGGACTCATCCCCTGTCACAGACTTATTCCTTGGCAAAGACACATTAAACTTTTAAATCTGGAATACGGAGAAAATACTGTTGAAAGGATTTAGCCTCCAATACTGATCCAATCTGTGCAGGAAGGGTTCCTGAACAGTACACTCCTAAAAAGTATGTTTTTTAAGATGCCCTAATCAGAGGTACAATGGTAGTATCCCCACCTAAACCAGGAGGGCCAGGTTGAAGTTTCACACGTTCCTGTGGTCTGCAATAAAGTTTCTGAACAACCTGATTAGAACTTCTGCCTGAGTGGTGTGTTGGCTCTACACAAGAGAAGAGTATTCTATCCTTATGATACAGAGGCATTGTGAATAAACTGATGTAGAAGACAGATCAGCTCCCATTTCTTCCATTGCTAGATGAATGGTTTCTAATTGATTTGATTTTTGGCTGTTTTTATTGATTGCAAGATAAACTGTTGTATAATAGCATATTTGGTTGTAAATATCTTAATTTCATTCGGACCTTACTTTCTGTCCTACTATTTTTAAATTTCTTCAGTCAAGGTGATTGCTTTTTTTTCCAACCAGAAATTGATTACATCACACAACCAGCATGTGACTGTAGTTTCATTAGCTTTCTCACTCACGTTATGAGATGGTTTAAGATAATGGCAAAAGTAATGAAGCTTTCAGAAGAAGTGGGCGGCACGGTGGCACAGTGGTTAGCACTGCTGCCTCGCAGCGTCAGAGACCTGGGTTCAATTCCCACCTCAGGCAACTGACTGTGTGGAGTTTGCACGTTCTCCCCGTGTCTGCGTTCCAGCAACACATTTTCAGCTCTGATCTCCAGCATCTGCAGTCCTCACTTTCTCCATGAAATTATTTACTTTGACATGAACTGAATTTATAAAAAAGGTGTTTGCAAATCTGAAAATCAATGTTTGTTTTGTAATTTCTTTTGAAAGGAAGGAAATTCACGGGGTAGATATTTATATTAACAAGTTGCAGAGATGTTGTCATTATCGAATAAAATAACCCACGTGATATATTGTCAGATGCTTCCATTTTACTTTTGGTCACCGCAACACTGGTCAATCCTCCTACTCCACCTCCTTTAATCCTACTGTCATTACATTACTCACCCCAAACCTTTCCATCTGATCTTGGGCCTTTTCCTCTTCCTGGCAATCCCAGTACTATCACTTGTCTCAACATTTCTCTCTCCGCAACATTCAATTACATTATTTCAATTTCATCTTGACTATTAGAAACAAAAAGGAGAAAGTGAGGACTGCAGATTTTGCAGATCAGAATTTCGAGTATGGTGCTAGAAAAGCACAGGTCAGGCAGCATCCGAGGAGCAGGAGATTCAATGTTTTAGGCATAAGCCCTTCATCAGCAATGATTCTCCTGCTCCTCAGATGCTTCCTGACCTGCTGTGCTTTTCCAGCACCGCACTCTCACCTTGACTATTGTATTCAACGCTCTGACAACCCTCATTGGCACCCTAACCTGTTGGCTCCTGAATTTGTCCTTTGTCATTGCTCCTCATAGCATCCTTATTCATTAGTAGGTAGTTGTTCCTCTTTTTGGTGTTGGAGTGTTCCTGGGCTATATAACAAGGCGTATTTCACATCATGTCTACTGGTCAGTTAACAAGCACAAAGAGGGAAGGAGGAATTTTTAGGGCATTAGAAAGCACAAAGTATTATCATGAAGTATTTTAGGTAGCACCGAAATTGAGAAATTAAAAACTCTTTAAAAGCATCTATGAACAGCTTTCCAATAAATTCTCCACAATTACATTACTTTCTTTTTCACTATGCATGTACAAAAATAAAATGCATAGCATCAAAAAGTACATAGCTATACAAGACAAATTAAAATGATCTTTAAACTTGTGTTCCAATAAGAAAACATGCTCTCACAGGCGTTCTTTCTCTCAGGAGCCTGGGTTTCCCTTGAATTACCTTCTTGAGCTAAGATTTCTTCAGGGTTTTTGGTATGCCCTGGCTCTCTCATCGTGCTACAGTCTTCTGTTGTGCTGCAATATCTATGATAGCTTGTGCTTCTGTGCAGTTCAGCCATGATAACTAACATGCACCCATTGCTACAGAATGTGCAGCAAGAACATTTGGATTGATAATTTTCAACAGTAGTTTACCGGCAAGGCTTCAATTAATTTGTAATTATCAAAGCTATCAATGTTCAGAAGTAAAAAATTTCCACTGATCTGTAACTGATCTGTTTTCTCCTAAGGCACTGCTTTGAGGCAAGTTTCAAAACAGCATTAGCAAATATTTGTTGATATACGTTGCCATTCGTGATACTAGCATGAGGGAACCTGTAGGAATAACAAAGAAAACTAATGAAGGAGGATATATTCTAGAAAAATGAATCTCATCTATGGTCAGTAGACAAAGTGCAAATCTAGTTACTTGTGCACTCTGCTGATATTCAGACTATGGATGTACTACTGCATTTCAGACCTAAGACACACCTTCAAATATCCAATAACCAATCCTATGTACTTGGGAAGAGCCGATATCTATTGGGGAACATTTGAGTTGATATGTCTGAGCAGGATAGCATTAATTTCAGACTAATTCAGTATAGTTTGAAACTATTTCCATAGAAATAGGAGTGGCATCTTTTATGATGCAACATAAATCTGCTACATCAGGATAATGACAAGAGGAAATGAGTAACTGGGTATTTGGAGTTGTTGCCTGTTTTGCTCTGTGAGGGCATTCAGATTTGAAGCTCAATTCTAAGCTGTTTGTTTTCTGAACAAGAGGTGCAGCTGTTACAGATGAAATATACTCAACAGTACTGCTGTTACAAAAACAATGCTTTCATAATGTATGGGCAGGCAAAGTATGTCGAAGCTTCATTTATATTTTCAAAGTGACAATGTCAGGACCTACTCAACACTAGAAAATTGGCCAGGTATGTTACATTACCTGCTTTTCATGGATGGAACACAGATATTACCTCCAGAACATTAGCAATGAAAGTCGCCATTGACAGTGCTATGGACTGGCATTTACTTGCCTACAGCCTGCTCACTGACATTCAGTTTGGATTCTGCAGTCACTCAGCTTCTAATCTCTTGACAAGCGAACTCCAGAAGTGAGTTGAACTTTAGAAGTGGGATTGACTGACTACCCTTGACATCAAGACAAAATAGTTTGACCAACTGCAGCATCCAGGAGCCTAAATAAAATTTGAAGTTAATGGGAATCAGCTTAAATTCTCTTTGAACTCTGCCTTACCTAGCAAAGAGAGTAGTCAGTATTGAAAGTCAACCATCTCAGGCTCAGGTCTTCAGAGTAATATCCTTGGCCCAGGTATTTGCAGTTGCTTCAAAAATTATCTTGACTCCATCATACGTCCAGAAGTGGAGACGTCCACTCATGATTGCAGTGCTCATAACATTCATAACTGACTCGATGCTGAAGTAGATCACGCAGGCAACAAGGCCTGAACAACATTCAGGCTTGGGCCCCTAAGAGTCAAATAAAAATAGTGCCATGGAAGTCCTGGAATATTACTACCCCGAATTCTAACTATCTATTGCTAACATTCAATGCCACTGCTGCATCCTTTGTCAACTTTCTAAAGGTTACCACTGAGAAACCTAATGGGACCAGCCCATTAAACACTGTAGCTACAAGTACAAGTCAGATGCGGAGAAATCTACGAAGATTAACTTATGTTCCTGACTCCATTAAGCCTGTCCACCATCTCCAGGATGCAAGTCTGAATTGTGATGGAATATTCTCCACTTGCCTGTATGAATACAGTTCCTATAACACTCACGAAGCTCAGGATTATCTAGGATAAAGTAATCAAATTGGATGGATTCACAACTACCTTCAAACATTCAGTACCACCACTACTGATGCACAGTGACAGCAAGTGGAACATCTATAAGGTGCAACTCACCAATGCTGTCAACAGTGCCTTCAAGTTTGATCTCTCTCACCCACGATAAAAGCAGAGGCCACATGGGATCATCACATGTACAAGCTCCCATCTGGGAAGTACACTACATTGACTTTGAATCATATCACTAATATTATTGGATCAAAATCCTGAAATGTCTTCCAAACAGTACTATAGATTTGCCAACGCCATATAGACCAGAGTGGCTCAAGGAAGCACCTTCTCAAGGGCAATTAGGGATGGGCACTAAATCCTGTGAATAAAAAGTTGCGAATGGTATTATGTGACAGAACGATGTTTAAATATTGCTTTACTTTGCTGTCACTGACATCATTTACCGATCATCCAAGTAACTACATAAATCTAGAGCCACCAACTGCCAGACACTGATGGATGTTAACGATTATTATTCTCTTTTCTATTACATTTAGTATGTTCATTCCAAAGTTAATTGAATGCCCCTACCACCTGGTCACCGGTCTTTTCATCAAGTCAGTTATTAAATGCATTACTGACTGCTGACCTATCCCTCCTCTGGGAGGAACTATATTTATAAATTCATCCAAAGACCATTTACTATGTCAATGCTACCAATTGGCATCTTTAAAACAAATAATATACACACTACTGCGAAGTGAAGGCAGGTAGTTTGGAATCCAAGAGGAAATTTAAAAACTAACATTTCACAATTTAATGTGAATGATCATTGAATTGTAAAAGAGCATCAGAAACAAAGGCACATCAATGACGAGCACACACCTATCCCAAAAGTGTTGTGGAGTATAGACTTCTGTGGTTTGTCAACTGAAATTCAGTGAACTTGCAATATTACACAAAAATCCCATGTTTCCCTTTCAGGAATTAAACAGCAATATTTAGATTCAGTTAAATATAACATTGAAAGACATTGAGCTAAAGCAAGCAGAAAAAAGTCAACATAATAATTATCAAATTTATCCACAGGCAAAAATTGTTTAAGTGAGTATCTTTAATTAAAAAAAATTAAAAGTGCTCACTCCTGATTATTAACACACTTCAGGGCCTTCTGAAGTGATGAACAGTCATAGATTTGAAATAATCACTTAGAAACGAGAGGAGCTAAGAGATTTTCTATTTTATCTGGAATTAACTTTTGGACATCCAATCCTTTGACTGGTTGAGGCCAGTGCATGTATCATAGGAAATCAGTATAAATGGTTTAAGCAGTGAAAGGTAATACTCTGGAGAACAAAGTGGGCAGTTTGGACTGCGCTAAGTAAAAGGTAATACAACAAATAAAATGGTCTCCTTCTAAGCTGTAAATATTTAGTATTTAACGTAATGTCATGCAGACTGGCTGGATGCAAAAAGTGGAACTGGAATGAGATGGTAAAAGCCCTCCTGGCCTGATTTCCACTTGCAGTGCACACAAATGGGGTGCCAACCACTCAGTTTTTGGAGTTGAAATTTGAGGATATGATTAGTCGCCACTTGATGGAGAATGATGCATATTTAAAAGGGCCACCAGCACTTAAGTCCTACTTCAAATGATGGCCTTTTCTCTCGAGCATACCATCAACCATCATCTTGACTGCCTGTCTTTCCAAGTTCTATCTCCATCTCTCTGCCTACTCTGTCCACAGCCCCTCCCACTCTTTCGCTGCACCACCCCCATCTTCAGTTTACATGCCACCTTTTATCCTAGCCGTCAGTTCTAACAATTTGACCTTTTTACTTAGCATCTAAGACACCTGTGCTTTCGGGTTAAATTTAGCTCTCCAAAAGCAAAACCAAATCAATGGATCCTGACATGTATGAGGTAAATGGGAAAAGGGAAGGAAGAGGTTGAGGTGTTACCTTAATTCAAAATCTGCCGATTAGGCAGACCAAGTGGTTTTCTTCTGTGCTATAGCAATCTGTGATAATGACAGAAAGTATCTATTATGCTGGAGAAGGGAAAGTTATTTATGCCTCATACAGCTACAACTCAAACAATCAATAATTGTAATAGAAGGATTCATTAAAATAAAAATTTTCAAAATCAATTCTTATCTACTAAAAATAGATCAGTGTAAGGTGCATTGACCATTGTGACAAAACAAAATACAATTTTGTGATGTAAAGATGGAATGGACAGTGAAACATTTCCATTCTACAGTTAGGTATTCAAGTCTGAGTTTTATCACAACATTTTACAAATATGAAGTGTAGCACTGTAAAAGTGTTTTATTTGCAAATGAAAGCCCCACAATAAATTATATTAGCTTTCAAATCAAGACGAAGCAAAAAATAAAATCAGAAACATGAAAAATTACTTTGTCTACCCAATTTCTGTTCTCTCTCTCTCTGGGCTCCATCTCTACCTATCGCTTACTCCTCCCTCTCTTCACCTTCAGCATGTACCAATATTTTCCTAGCTACACCCAACTCTAAAAAAAGGATCACTGGATTCAAAATATTTATTCTGCTTCCTCTCCACAGCTGCTGCCAGAACTAGAGTTCTCCAGCAATTTGTTTTTTTTTCCAATTTCCAGCATTTGTAGTTAATCATAGAGGCAGAGACGTTCAACATGGAAACAGACTCTTCGGTCTAATTCGTCCATGCCGACTGGATATCCAAACCTAATCTAGTCCCATTTACCAACTCTTGGCCCCTATCCCTCCAAACTCTTCTTATTCATATACCCATTCAGATGCCTTTTAAATGTTGTAATTATACCAGCCTCCACCACTTCCTCTGGCAGCTTATTCCATACATGTACCACCCTCTGCATGAAAAACTTGCCCCTTAGGTCACTTTTAAATTTTTTCCCTCTCACCCTAAACCTATGTCCTCTAGTTCTGCACTCCAACATGCCAGGGAAAGGACTTTGTTTATTTATCTTATCCATGTTCCTCATGATTTTATAAACCTCTATTAAGTCACTCCTCAGCCTCCAATGCTCCATGGAAAAAAGCCGCAGCCTATTCAGCCTTTCCCTACAGCTCAAATCCTTCAACCCTGGCAACATCCTCGTAAAACCTTTCTGAACCCTTTCCAAGTTTCACAACATCCTTCCGATAGGAAGGAGACCAGAACCCAAAGTGGCCTAACCAATGTCCTGTACAGCCGCAATCTGATCTCCAAACTCATATACTCGATGCTCTAACCAATAAAGGAAAGCATGCCAAACGCTTTCTTCACTATATTCTCTACCTGCGACTCCACTTTCAAGGAACTATGAACCTGCACTCCAACGTCTCTTTCTTCAGCAACACTTCCCAGGACATTACCATTAAGTGTATAAGCCCTGCTTTGATTTGGCTTTCCAAAATGCAGCACCTCGCATTTACCTAAATTAAACTCCATTTCTAACTCCTCAGCCCATTGGCCCAGCTGATCAAGATCCCGTTGTAACCTGAGGTAGCCTTCTTTGCTGTCCACCACATCTCCAATTTTGGTGTCATGTGCAAACTTCCTAATTAAACTTTCTATGTTCACATCCAAATCATTTATGTAAATGACAAAAAATAGTGGACCCAGCACCGATCCTTGTGGCACACCACTGGTCACAGGCCTTCTTGCTTTTTTTTCTTTTTAAAATAAATTGTTGGCTTTGGAATGAGCATATCAACATTTTCCATTGAAGTACATTTCTGAAATTTCAAAAGCTCCTGGTAGAAAAGCAAAAATGTTGCAGGTAAGTCAGCTTTTGCTCAAAATGTTTGCCACCATTAGTCATCTGAAAACATGTTTCAATATTGATCATTTCTTAAATATTCTCTTTTCTGTATCAAATAACAAGCCTTTTTTTAAAAATTCATTCATGGGATGTGGGCATCACTGGCTAGGCTAGAATTTTATTGTCCACTCCTAATTGCCTGGAGGGCACTAAAGAGTCAACCACATTGCTGTGGGTCAGAAGCTACATGTAGGCCAGACCAGGTAAAGTCGGCAGTTTCCCTCCTTCAAAAGAGTCATTAGTGAACTTGGTAAATTTTCACAATGATTTTACAGTCATTTGACTTTTAATTCCAAATTTGTTACTGAATTCAAATTCATCCATTTCCCAGGCAGAATTTGAACTCAGATCCCCAGAACATTACTGGATATAGAATGTCTCTCAAGCTATCATTTTCTAAAAGGCAGGTTTAAGCTCAAACAGCTGTTTGCTTGAATTGCAGTCAATAACAATTAAATTCCAATACATGTCCTATATTAAAATTTGTTCACTTGGGTTACTGTAATGGGAGGAATCTTTATGCAGTCAATGGTTCTGACAATGCACACCTTTTATATTATTAATTTCATCCAATCACTAGTGTCCCAATACCTTCAGGATATTTGTCATTTTCACTGACAAAATGTAAGATTACAACTAGTTTCTGTATCAACGGTGAACATCCTTAAACACAAAACTCTTTAATATTGAAAAGAAGTTCGCAAGAAACAGGCAACTAACCAAGGCAAGGAATGCTACAGAAACTCAGCAGGTCCAGCAGTATCTGGAGAGAAAGAGAGCTAACATGAAGTCTCATATAAGTCTTCTTTAGAACTTAAATGCATTGCAAAAAAAGTTTCTTTTTGTATTTTTGACCAAGCCACTGAAGGATCAAGAGGGCAGATGATATAGAGCCCCAGTGCAAAAGGCAAAGGGATTGTTAATGGTCAAGTGAAGGAGATACAAAAAAGCATAAATTAAAGGTATGAAAGGGTAAGAATTGCTCTTAAGTGCAAAGTAAACAACACACAAATTTGAAACAAATATGAGTTAACATTTTGGATCGAGCGACTGTTCCTCAGAATGGTTCTGTTTAAGAAATGATCAATATTGAAACATGATCAAATGACTACTCGTGGCAAACACTTAGTAAAGTTAAGAATCACACAACACCAGATTATAGTCCAACAGGTTTAATTGGAAGCACACTAGCTTTCGGAGCGCCGCTCCTTCATCAGGTGTTGAGTAATTTTTAACTTTGTACACCCCAGTCCAACACCGGCATCTCCAAATCATGACTTTTAGTAAAAGCTGACTTTCCTGCAACATTTTTACTTTTCCACCAGGAGCTTTTGAAATTTCAGAAAAGTATTTGAATGGAGAATGTTGTTGATATGCCCATTCCAAATGGAATGATTTATTCTGAAAGAAGGAAAACAAGAACTGCAAATGCTGGAGATTGAAAACAAAAAACAAATTGCTGGAGAAACTCTAGTTCTAGCTGCATCTGTGGAGAGAAAACAGAATTAATATATTGAATCCAATGCCTTTTTTTTCGGATTGGATTTAACTAGGAAAGGTTGGTATATATGCTGAAGATGAAGAGGGGGAAGGTGTAAACAATAAGTAGAGATGGAGCCCAGAGAGAGAACAGCACTTGGGAAGATAGAACCGTTCTGAGGAACGGTCGCTCAACCCAAAATATTAACTCATATTTGTTTCAAATTTGTTTGTTTACTTTGCTCTTAAGAGCAATTCTCACCCTTTCATACCTTTAGTTTCTGATCTTTTTGTTTCATCTTGATTTGGAAGCTAATATAATTTATTTTGGGGCTTTCATTTGCAAATAAAGCATCTAAGAATGGAGAAAACAAAGGGAAGGCACTAGTTTAGTGCTATCAGTAGACTGTTAATGTTCTGTGAACCCAAGTTAAAATCCCAAAAGGCAAATACATAATTTAAGATTTTTTTGTTTAAGAGGAGTCCAATGTGAATGCGAAATCTTTGTTGATAGTTAGAAAAAAAATGATCTAATTCACTTATGTGGGAAGGCAACTGATGTCATTCCATGGTCTGACCTGCAGGTCGACTGTTAACTACCCAGTGGACAATAAATGCTGGCCTAACCAGTGATACCCACATCCCATGAACGTACAAAAGCTAGGTTAGTTGAATTGGAAAGGATTTAAGCAGAGAGGTAGTGAATGGACATCTAATATGATTGCATGAGATGGTGCATATGGGAGTGAGAAGAATTGGGATTGATGGAGAAGTGCACCAGGGTGTCATGGAAGTAAGTCTCTGTAGAATGCCAGCAGTGGAGGGGGAAGGGCAGATGTGTTCATCTTGCTGGAAATGGTAGAGAATGATCCTTTCAACGTGCAGACGAATGGGATAGGAAGAGAGGACAAAGGAAAGCCTATCATTGTTCTGGGAAGGTGAGAGCAGAAGTGCAGGAGATGGGTCAGACATGGCTAAAGTACCTGTCAACCACAAGTCGGGGTGGGGGGGGGGGTGGTGGAGCGGGGTGTTGGCTTCGCTTGAGGGCCAAGGCCAAGGTGGTACGTCGGAGGTGGAAGGTGGATGTAGAAAGGGGAGAACAGAATTGAAACCTTCTAATAAGGTAGGATGTGTAATCAAACCAACAATTTATTGGCTTGCAATGGATATTAGTGGACAGCTTTCTCAAATGACCTTGCTTCTGTTCATTATTTCCATTTCTGAGGATAGACTGTGTATTGCAATTTTTCTTCTGCAATGGAGCCCTTTTACTTTCCATGCAACAACGTGTTGTTCTCCTATTCTGATTTATACTCCCTCTGACAAATTCAATTATGACCTGCTTTTATTTGACAGTTATTTTTACTTTTTAATTCCCTTTCATTGTCTTTTATTTCCTGTTGTACTTTAATCTAATTAACTCTAATGATTACAGTACATCTGATTCCTATAAGAAAACAGTAAACGTTTCTTCAAGACTTAACCAATTAAAAGAAGAAAATATTAAAGTGACACCTACCCTGATCGAAAAGGTAAGTTTTAAAGAAAAGAAGGATAATGATTGACACTAGAGTGTAAAGAGGGGATTCTAGAAATTAAGGCCTACACAGCTAAGGTGTTGATGGGAAATCCTGCCATAAAACCAGTTGTGATGGCTCAATGAGGTTAGGGGTATTAAAAATGAGGTTAAAAGGTGGAAGGTAGGAAGCAAGCTAAGAGAATATCAGAATTGTCAAGTGTGAAAATAAAATCACGGATGAGGATATCAACAGCAGATGGGATGAAGCATGGGACATAATATGCAACATAATAAAAAGTAGAGCAGGACATGTTGGAGGGGACATGGGTCAGAGATCATCTTAAAAAGATTTTTTTTTAAAAAAGAGTTAGAATCCCTACAAGTGTGGAAACAGGCCCTTTGGCCCAAAATGTCCACACCAACCCTCTGAAGAGTATCCCACCCAGATTTATTCTCCTACACCTAGTAATCTACATTTGCCCTAACTAATGCACCCAGCCTACACATCCCTGAACACTATGGCAATTCAGCATGGCCAATTCACCGGACCCGCATATCTTTGGACTGTGGGAGAAAACTGGAGCACCCGTAGGAAACCCACGCAGACATGGGGAGCATGTGCAAACTCCACACAGACAGTCACCAGAGTCTGTGTGTCAAATAAGAGTCCAAGATAATGGGGTAATGTAGTTCAACTTAAGATGGTGATGACAGTTGGATCCCCTCCCCCAAGTCCCTCCTCCCTATCTTTTATCTTAGCCTGCTGGACCAACTTTCCTCATTCCTGAAGAAGGGCTAATGCCCGAAACGTCGATTCTCCTGTTCCCTAGATGCTGCCTGACCTGCTGCGCTTTTCCAGCAACACATTTCCATCTCTGATCTCCAGCATCTGCAGACCTCACTTTCTCTCCAAAAAGTAGAGCAGGACATGTTGGAGGGGACATGGGTCAGAGATCATCTTAAAAAGATATATATTTTTTTTTAGAAGAGTTAGAATCCCTACAAGTGTGGAAACAGGCCCTTTGGCCCAAAATGTCCACACCAACCCTCTGAAGAGTATCCCACCCAGATTTATTCTCCTACACCTAGTAATCTACATTTGCCCTAACTAATGCACCCAGCCTACACATCCCTGAACACTATGGCAATTCAGCATGGCCAATTCACCGGACCCGCATATCTTTGGACTGTGGGAGAAAACTGGAGCACCCGTAGGAAACCCACGCAGACATGGGGAGCATGTGTAAACTCCACACAGACAGTCACCAGAGTCTGTGTGTCAAATAAGAGTCCAAGATAATGGGGTAATGTAGTTCAACTTAAGATGGTGATGACAGTTGGATGTATTAAGTGGTGATAGTAACAGATCTTGCTGTGAGAATGAAGAAAATTGTTTCAATCTCAGTTAAATGGAGAAAACGTTGGTTCACTCAGAGCTGAAAGTCAAAGAGGCAGTGGGAGGGGATTGAGCAAGACAGTTGTGATTAGTACGTGCATCCTAACAGCATGGCCTTGATAATAACATTGCCTTACATTTTGAGTAAGTGGATTGGGTTATGACTCAATTGGGAAGACTCAACTCGAAACATCGACTCTCTTGCTTCTCCAATGCTGTCTGACTGATTGTGCTTTTCCAGTGCCACGCATTTTGAGTAATGAGTCAACGATAGGCAACCCAACAGCAAAATGCCCTGCATGTAGCCACTGCCTGTTTTATAGCCGCATCTAAGTATTTGAAAATCCCAGAGGTAGATCAATATATTAAAATATTACAAATAGCTGAGCATCAACTGGGTGCACTTTTAAATAGACTGCTTTAAAAAGAGTTTCATAGGGTTGGGAATCCTTCCTTACAAGGACTCCTAACTTCTTGCACATTTTTCATCTCAGGTCTGACAGACTCTACACTTGCCTTTTTTTTCTCCAACCCTGATATCTCATTCCAGTACAACATTTGATCAATAAACCCCTTAACCCCTCCAAGCAGTGACTGCTGAACACTCACCACTCCATAACTACCAGAGACTATTCCAAAACAGACCTGACTCTGGCTTTCCGACACAGAATATCCCTTTCAAATATCACAGCCTGTCAACTTGATTGTTTTGTTTCTTGCTCAGCAACCAAAGGTAGGTTTGCCATCAGGTTTGGCACAGAGTCCCCATCATGGACGTTAAAATGTTCTTCAGCTGTTCATAGCTTGCCTTCCATTATTTCTATATTCCCTTAGCTATGCTTCTGTATGATAGCATGGAGGCAGCATATAGATAGCTAATTGGATGAGCTCCACAGATACATACTTGGAGAATACCTTTGGGAGTGAGAATGTGTATCGGGTATAAGTAGGCAAGGAAAGAGTTAAGTTGAGTTTTGTGAAACAAGAAGTTCAGCTGAGCATGACCAAAATCTCTTAGCTCCTCTTGTTTCCAAGTGACCATTTCAAATCTATGACCATTTGGTAGCTAGTTGGTTTTCGTGCACCCTGGTAGCTAGTTTTCTGCCTGTCTGTCCAATGTAGTGTTTACAGTCCTTGCAGGGTATTTTGTAAAAAGGCATTATGTAGGAAATACAATTGTTTGCAGGTGGCGCTCAGTCAAATAGCATTGGTTTCCCATCTTTGGGTTACTTTTAGCCTATTGCATACATAGGTGTTTGAGATTTTTGAGAAGATTTGTAGCTCAGGTTGTAAGTTTGCTCGTTGAGCTAGTAGGTTTGCTGTCAGACTCTTCGTCGCCATGCTAGTTAACATAATCAGTGAGCCTCCCAATGAAGCGTTGATGTTCTGTTCTGCTGTGTGTGTGTGTCTTGGTTTGTTAAGGTGCGTGATCGCACTTCCAGTTCTTTTTCTCAGAGGTTAGTAAATGGGGTCCAAATCAACATGTTTATATGGTTGGTCCAGTTAAGCTTCTCAATAATCAAACTCCTGAGATATTAATTTCAATGATGTCAATGTGGTTGAACCACAAAAGGAAGATTGTAGGAATCACTTTTTGGAGATGTCATTGTCTGTAATCTATGGTTTTACAGGTGCTCCTTGTCACTTATCAGTCCAAACCCTAGTGTTACCCAAGACTTTCTCATTGCAGGCTCAGACTGCTTAAGCTTTTAGGAGTTGCAAGTCTGTCTGAACACTATTCAATTATCTGCTAACATCACCTTGTCTGACTACAAATTAATGGAAGGTCATTGATAAAGCAACTACAGATATTTGAACTTTGGATACCATTCTGAAAACTCTTACAACAATATCCTACACCTGAAAATACTGGTCTCCAAAACCAAACCATCATTTTTATTCTAACAGGTTGCATGGGTTTTATGACACCGAAATAGGTGACATAGTTCAACCAATCCATCTGGCAATGAAGTTCCACTCAAATTTCCACCCCTCTTCCCCCATCTAAATCTATTACTGAAATCGTTTACTCCCTTTTCACTCATGCTGGTCTAATTTCTCTTTAAAATGTATCCATGTTATTCACTTTAACCATTGCCTGCAGAGTCAATTACACATTCCCACCATTCTTTGGTGATGCAGGTTTCTTCTGAGCTTCCTAATGGATTTCTGGGTAGCAATCTTATGGCTTCTATTCCCCTGCTTCACAAAAGGAAACATCCTCTAACTATTCTGTTAAAACCTTTCACAATTTAAAGAAAACTATTGTTACCTTCAGACTCCTCTTTCAAGAGGGAAGAACTGAAGCCTTAAAAGTATATCTAAACAATTCTGACATCATCCATGTAAAATGTCTTTCACGAAATACAATTTCGAACAGAAGACTTCCACTTGATTTCCATTGTTTTCAGTTTTGCTAGGATTCTTTGATGGAATACATGCTTTGATGTCAAAGGCAGTCACATTCACTGTGCCTCTGTACCTTCTGTCTGTTTGGACAAAAGCTACACATAATGAAGTCTGGAGTCAGTGACTGTAGTCGAACCCAGTGTCAAGAGTGTGGTGCTGGAAATGCACAGCAGGTCAGGCAGCACCTGAGGAGCAGGAGAATTGATGTTTCGGGCTTAAGCCCTTCATCAGGAACGAGGAAACGTTCATCCTCAGTGAGGGAAGGTCTGCACCATGCCTATCTGCTCCCCAACTGACCGACCACTAAATCTAGATATTTGTCCACCCAGGGATGACCCAATTTGCATGTAACCTTATCCCTTTACCTCACCCTCTGATTTTATAAGAATCAATTAACTTTGAATGTTAAGAAAATGTTCAAATTACGACCTAACAATGTCAATAAGTGTTAAGCAGCAATTAAAGTATTACATTAGTTAGTCAATAGCATTAAGTGCTTGGAAGAAACAAACTATTAAAAACCTATGAAAGTTCGTACCACCTCAAAATATGTTATAGAAACTTATTTAAATTACTTTGTGGTATTCTGCTGCTCTCAAAAAACATTTTCAGTTTGTCCAGTGGGCCTAAATGGTTAAAGATCAGATGGACCTTTATAGTGATGACCACCACTAGTGAATCTACCATTTGATTCTGGATTTACTATTTATTTGAATTTAAAGTCTATTAGCTGCTATGGTAATTTGGCCTCCAGATTATTAGTCCAGCAATACTGTCACTTTGCTACCATTCTCAAGGCATCAGTGAATGCCTATTCTAGATCCATAGTAAAGACTGGCATTTCCTGCAGATTTTCCAGACCCATGTGCTACCTGTCTGAATGTATACAAATGCATAAATGGCAACAGCCTTCCATTTTACAATATTGTTACATCTTCCATGAAAAAAAATGCTAGAGATACAGAAGTTGAGAAAAAAAGGAACACATTTCCTCACGTTCCATTTTTCAAAGTAACAGTATATAAATAGCCTCCAACATAGTTTAAAAAAGTAATCTTTTTCCAACCCTGACAAATCAAGAACAGCTTCTTTTCAGTATCTTTTTTGTCTTATTTAAAATAATGCACTAACCAGTTATGAAAAACCTATGGTTGGCATAGACCATTAGTATTACTAAAATATAAAAAAAGCTTGGAATCAGCTTTGCCGAATTTAAAGGTGTCATGCTTAGTTTGCTTCTATTGTCAAGCTGGTTTAATTCCCCAGAGCCAATGGAATCTCTACTGTTGACATATTTCTCAAACCTAGTTTTAGCTTCTCTTTGGAAAAATTGACGTGTTAATAGAAACAAAAGTAGAAGTTGCTCAAAAAGCTCAGCAGGTCTGACAGCATCTGTGTAGAGAAATCAAAGTTAATGTTTTGAGTCCAGTGACCTTTCCTCAGAACACCTTTGACTGGTTCTGAGCAAAGGTCACCAGACCCAAAACGTTAACTTTGATTTCTCTTCACAGATGTTGCTAGACCTGCTGAGCTTTTCCAGCAACTTGCTTTTGTTTCTGATTTACAGCATCTGCAGTTCTTTTGGTTTTTATTTAGTAGACATCAAATTAATGGTGTGCAGAAGTGAGGTACTGCAGATACTGAAGATTAGAGTCAAATTAGAGTGGTGCCAGAAAAGCAAAGTAACTGGTCAGGCAGCATCTGAGGAGCAGGAGAGTCAACGTTTTGGGCAAAAGCTCTCCATCAGCTTTTCCAGCACCACTTTATTAATGGCGTGTGTCAATTAAATTCTAATAAATGGTATAGCTTTACTCAGGTCAGTTTACTGCTGTTTATTCTGTGCATCCGGTGGCGGGGGGGGGGGGGGGGGGGGGAGGAGGAGGGAGATTTGGAAACATTTTGAATTCATTGTTGGGACCATGTAGTTGACGGGTCCGAAGGCGGAAGATGAGGCATTCTTCCTCCAGGCAACAGGTGGCTTGGATTTGGCAGTGGAGGCTGCCCAGGTTTTGCATGTCCTTGGTGGTGGGATGGGGAGTTGAAGTGGTCAGCCACATGTTGGTGGGTGTGTGTATCCCAGAGATGTTCCATGAAACGCTCCGCAAATTGGTGTCCTGTCTCCCCCAATGTAGAGGGGCCCACATCGAGTGTAACAGATACAGTAGATGAGGTATGTGGATGTGCAGGAAAGTCTTGGACAGATGCGAAAAGATCCTTTGGGTCCTTGGATGGAGGTGAGGGGGAGGTGTGGGTGCAGGTTTCAAACCTCTTGCAATAGCAAGGGAAGGTGCCGGGTGTTGGGGATGGTTTGGTGGTGGGGCGCAGACCTAACAAGGGAATCATGGAGGGAATGCTGTCTGTGCAATGCAGATAGTGGTGGTGAGGGAAATGTGGCTTTGGTGGTGGGGTCTGATTGTAGATGCTGGAGGATAGTGCATTGTATCCGGATATTAATGGGGTAGAGGAGGAGGATGGGGGTGTTCTATCCTTGTTGCGGTTGGAGAGGTAGAGTTCAATGATGGAAGTACAGGAAGTGGAGGAGATGTGTTGAAGGGCATTGTTGATCACGTGGGAGGCAAAGTTGCAATCCGAGAGTGGAACTGCTCCTCAATGGAGCAGATATGGAGTAGGTGGAGGAATCAGGAGTAAGGGATCGCATTTTTAAAAGGGATGGGAGGGAGATGGTTGGAAGGTGGTGTAGTCCAGGTAGCGGTGTATGAATCCTTGAGGAAGGTAACAGGCAATTAGATGATTTGAGATTCAGGTAAGTCAGGGTATAAAAGATATATCTGATCACCCTCCCCTTCTAAGGTGTGGGAGGAGGATTTGAGGCCTAGGGGAGAGTGAGGGGCGTAAGTAGTCTTGGGGAAGGGGAGGGTGATGGCCCATGGTAATAGTAATCAGTGGTCTCAGGAAGGGGGAGGAAGAATTAACAATGACGTGAGTGGAGAGAGCTGAGGGGCCAATCAGAGGCCTTGGTGAAAGTGAAGAGTGTCAGTGCCCTCATGGATTCAAAGGGCAGTTTTACAAAGGTCAAGGCAATGGGTAGAGTTGATCAGAGGTCTTCAGTACGTATGCAGTAGGGTAAAAATCTGGGATGTCAGAGGTCTTGTGGGGAAGGGAAGGGTACATAAGATAGAAAAGGTTGTGGCTGTGTCTAAACACAGGGGATCTCCAGGAAGACATACCAGATCCTGTCTACAAGTGGAAAAATATTTATCTCCTAGATCCAACAGTCTTCACTCACACTAGCTTGCCCAGGTTACTAGGGACCCTGGCTGTCCAGTGTTAAATTTAAAATGAACAACACAGCCTCATTGTAATATTTGAAATGTGGCTAAACCTCCTTGGAGAATGTTGGGTGCCTATTGATAAGGTATGTTTGTATTAAAGCAAGATGTGAGTAGCTAGACGGAGGTTGGGGTTGATGTTCATGTTCTTAACACTTTAACATCACCTTTTTTGGAATTTTCTTTTGACCCAACAAATTAATATTCACTCTCTAAACAGTACTGAAAGTTATGGCTATTTGTCTTAATGCTGTATAACTAACATCACATTTTTAAAAATTAATTTCACATTATGTGAGCACCAGTGTTTATTACTCTTAAGCAAACCATCTTCTTGAACTGCTGCAGTCCAAGTAGTGGGAGTACATCTACAGTGCTGTTATAAAGCAAGTGCTGCATGTACCCAGTCCACTGAGATTGCAGGCATGATACTCTTGGGTTTCACTTTGACCACCCCCAAAAGAGTAAAATTATTATTGTGTGTTACGATTAGGACCAAAAGCAAAATCCCCAGCTGAGAAAACACAAGCTGCTCTGTACCATTAAACAGAGCACACTCCATTGGTATATTTCAATGCCATTAATTTGTTTGAAATGCATAAATGGTGACGATCATATCCAGGAATATGCACACGCACATTACTAACCTAAAAGTGAAGACCAATTTCAAGAGCTAAAACAAGCAAGACAAATCACATTTTCTCTATGTGTGTGGCCTTGAAATGGTAGCTTAATATCCAGGAATGAATGCTACATTTTTGATGAATGTACTTTAACAGAAATGTTAGCTATATTTCAAACTGAGAACCAGCTTTCACTGATGGCATCTTTCAAAAGATACAGATTTGCACTTTCTGTAGGACATATTTTGATGTTTGAGGAAAAAATGCAATGCTACTAAAACAATAAGTGATATTTGGAAATAAATCATGCTAATAGGTATATTAATTGTAAGTCACTTATGGTCAATTATTATCATGTTTGAATACATGTAATAATAATATGCTGAGAGTATTCTAAAGTTGTTCAAGCTTTCTGTACTTAAGCCAACATTACACTTCAAGTTAATGAAACCAAATTGAAATGATATTGTAATTCACCTCATTATTTTTGTGGGTGCTCACAAGGTGAAAACTGACAGCATGATTGCCAATAGGATAACAGTGACCTAACTGCAAATTTATTAGCTACAAAACACTCGAATTTCATAGAAATGCGATAAGTTCTAACTATAATATCTACTTAATTCTTTATGCTCTACCATAGTGAAATATTTACATCAAAAAATATCTTAACATTTTGCTTATGTCAATTTAATATAGCATAGGAACAGATATTTGGTAGTGAAACTTGCCATCAGCAGCTCACCTACTACTGCAGGCAAGCCATAAGAAAGGACAAAACAATGGCAAAACAGTGAGGCTCTTTAATAACAGCTGCAACTTTCTGCCCAACTACATTAACATGCGACTTATTGAAAGCTCAAAAAGTGGCAAAAGGTGTTTTTCAAAATTTCACTTCACATATTTCACATTACACTGGTTTCACTTCATTCATTTATGCATTTGTTGAAACTACTTTAGAAAAATAGCTAAATGCACTGCAACACTTCATGGTCGACGTATTGATGGCTAAAAAGAAATTGGGGACATATCCTTCATTATGGAAGAAACGATGTTATAATTTTGCATTAATTCTTTTCTGAACACAAAGAGGAATGTCCAGTGTTACATTCAGCACGGTTTATAACTTATCTGAACTCACAGGCTCAACTGGTCTTCAAGGTATTGGAAAGGAGACTGGCAAGATCACTTAATGGAAATCTTTGAAATCACAGAACATTTATAGAAGGACATCATTCAGTAAAACATGCCTGCACAGATCCAATGACCACTTAACTTACCAACACCCCTGACATCTGCTCAAAATCCCTCACTGTTCATTTTCAAATCGCCGTAAACTCTTTTGAATGCATCAAAACTGTCTCCATTGCATTCTCAGGCATTGCATTCCAGACCCTAATTACATGATTCAGCTTTTTCGCATATCACTTTTACTTTTGCCAATTAGATTAAATACTCATCTTCATTCATGATCCTGTTGAGTGACATTAGTTTCTCCCCACCAAGCTCTTAAGTGCCACTTACAATAGAGCATGGATGTTAAAGTCTTATGGAAATTAAGGGGAGGACAGGAAAGAGGATTCTGGATTCTTTGTACCAGGAGGCTGTAACATTTCTTAGGATTGGGTCCTCTGATTTGGTCAGCATTAGGGACAGGAGAATGTGACTGACTGAAGCAGGTTAGGAGTCCTAGGAAAGAGAATCAGCACAGGTGCCTCAGTCTTTACAATAGTTCAGCAGTTTGTCATTCTCTTAGTCTGTTTAAGAGAGAGTGAGGATAGATTAGCCAAATAATGATGGTACAGGAAGCTATTTAAGAGGGAGTAAAGCAGCACATAATGATGTTAAGGAATGATGTAATGAAGGATAAACATCTTTTCAGTAGTGAAGAATGAGTCCAGATGGCTGGGTTGACTGCACAATACCAGGGTTTAGGATGCATGTTCACGACAGAAGAGGAAGATCCAGTTGGCATGGTTGATGCAGATCTCATAAGCCGGACATAGGAATTTTCTTATAGTCAGAACAAGTAGCTAGGCACCAAATAAAGGAAAATCTCAACAGCAAAACCCCTGCATTATTACTTGAGCCATGTGTCAACTGACAGAGCAAATTTGATTAGAGATTAATTTATACCTCAAAAGACAGTGGCATTGGTACTGAGGAAAGTGAGATTTATACCAATGGACAGTATCCTCCTGGACCATGCTGGGAGCTGTGTTCTTGTCAACAACAAAACTAGTGTAGTAGAGAATTTTAAACTAAATAGGGAAGACAAGGATCAAATTTGGAAAGATATGGAAAATTAAAAAGTCACTAAGGTCAAAGACAAAGATATTAATATAGGAAATGATAACCAGACCACAACAGAAAGGGTATGAGGGTATGAATATAAGGACAGCTAACAGACAAGACTAGAATTTACAAAGAGGATAAAATCAAAGGTTCTGGATGTTACTCAAATACAATAGCATTTAAAACAAGGCAGATGATCTCCGAAGCAGAAACAGAACCAGAACCAAATAAGTATGATCTGGTAGTCATTATAGAGACATAGCTGCAGGGTGACATGTACTGGGACCTGAATCTCAAAGGGTAGAGGTGGCTAGTCAGAAGATTAGATGGAATGTAGTAAAAACAAAAAGTGAGCTAAAAGTTAATCGAAATTTTAAAAAGTACAAGAAAAGCTAGTGTGAAATTTAAAAAGAATTGTTGCAAAAAACATTTCAAAACATAAAATTAATTTAGGATCTTATAATGAAGACGCATCAGTGCTAAGACCTCAATGGATTCTAATTGATAAAAATGACTTAGATGAAGAGTCAGAAGGTATGGTTTCCAACCTTGCTAATGACACAAAGCTGAGGAGGAAATTAAGTTGTAAATATGACACAAAGGCGACAAAAGAAAGATGTAGACAGTTTAGGTGACGAGGCAAAGATTTGTCAAATGAGTATATTATAGAAACGTATGAAAATGTGCATTGCGGCAGAAAAAAATAAAAACACATCTGAACAGTGAGAGATTGCAGAGCTGAGATGCAGAGGGATCCAAGCATCCTCGTGCAGGACTTTCAAAATGTTCATATCCAGGACAGCTAGTAATTAGGAAAGCTAACAATTTTCACCACAAGGGAGGGACATAAGAAATAGGGAGGTTATGCTTCTGTTATACATAGCACTGGTGAGACCATATCTGGAAAACAGTGTACAGTATTAGTCACCTTATTTAATGAAGGATGTGACTGTATTGGACGCAGTTCAGACAAGATTTGAAAGACAAATACCTGAAAGTGGGTTGGCTGAAGAGGAAAGGTTGTACCTCTATTTGAAGTTAAGAAGAATAAGAGGTGACTTGATGCAAATATTAGGTCCTAAGGAATCTTGACAGGCCAATTAAGTTAAGTAAGGTGTCTTCCCACTTCTGCTACAGGGTTGGTCATTATAAACATTTCTTCAATTTCCTCTTCCCAGTTGCTGAAATACTTTTGTGTTTAAAAAGGGTCAGAGGTAGAACTAACATGATCATCACAGCAAAGCAACTTCAAAAGAAAAATGCCAGAAACAGGTCTGCCATATAGTCTTTGACTCTATCAACTGCAAGAGCATCTATGGAAATGGATTCTCTGTTTCAAAAATAACCTCTCTCAAATCTGTCACTATCCTTTGCCTACTCCAGAATGCATGCAAAATATAATCCTCATCAACTGAGCTACAAAGAAGCAATCTTAGAGAAGGTTGGAGTCAAACAACACTCTCATTGCACCAAACCTCTTCAATTTTCCTTCCTGCAATACTATCTTGCACCCTGCAGGCATGGTAATAATCTGCAGAACAGGCAGGAGACTGTCCAGTCTATAATACATTTATTCCAAAAAATAAAGTCACTCCAAACTGGAATCACTGAAATTCAGTAATTCATAGCTTGCACACATTTCATTATGGCACTTTTTTTCAAAAACCTTAAAAGTAGCATAAACAGATTACAAATGTTACCCTACAGATTACATAATAAAATTAAGATCAGGTATCAGCTCCAGATATGGGCAGCCTGAGTCAGGATATTCCCCACCTTGCTGCATCTTTTTCCAGAGAAACTCTGCCAAATGATATGATCTTGGCTCTGAAGGAGCAATTACAGGATGCAGCCAGATCTACAAATCCTCACAGCCTGAACGTAGATCAGATGCACCGTACCGGCAGCAATGTGCCATGGCAGATTATTTAAAAGTTCTCTGGGACTTAAAATCCCAGTTGTTTGCTCATGTTTAAGGCACTCAAGCTCTCACCTTTCACATTCGCTGTTACCTAGCCACTCCATGCCAATTTATGTCCCCATCTGCACTGCCTCGTATATGCTTCATGCTGACTCATTGGTAGCTTCGTTATGTGAAATAGCTTAGAAAAGCACCCACACATCTTTTTTAAAAATGCTGTTGCAACCAAAAAGTGTTGATTAATGAAACGTTAAAGTGTCAATGAAATAATAATAACAAAAACAGAAATTGCTGGAAAGGTTACATTTGGCAACCATCTGTGGAGAGAAAAATCAGAATTAGCATTTCAGATACGGTGACCATTCTTCAGAACCGATGGGAAAACATTCATATTCACACAGAGGATGGGGTGGGGTGGGGCTCGCTGTGAGGGAGAGAAATAAACGATAAGAGCCCAAAGAGAGAGAAAAACAATTGGGCAGACAAAGAGGCGGGGGGGTGGGGGGGATGAAGTTCACTGTGGATGATTGGCTGGTCACTATTAGCTACTGCAATAGTAGAAACAATAAGCAGTTTTCACTTGATATACATGAAGACAGCCGTGGACAAAATAGATCCTTTGAAAGCAAAAGAATATCACTGTGGCTGCTGGAGATCTGAATAAAAACAAAGTCCTAGGGAAATTCTGGAGTCCAATAGAATGCTTTTTGGAAAACAGTCTGGAGCAGCCTGGATCTTGCAGCTGCTCCTGGGATTGTAGGCTTAAAAAGTTTATTATAGTTTTATGACAGTTATTACATCTTACTAACAATATTTTTATTCATTTTGTTTCTCTGACATTCAAAAACCAAAATAAATGAATTTTTTTTCAATCTGATTTTTTTTTTAAGAAATAAGCTTTGAGGGGCCTATACTGAATGGCTGAAATATCTTTTATTCCAAGTTTTAGATAAGATATTTCTGAAAAATCATCCAGTGAAAATACATGGGTAGAAATTCTAAAAAAAGGAAAGATCACTTCGATGGGATTGCACTGTAAGCCCTGCCAAGAGGGGAAGTAAGAAATAAGTATGTAGGGAGATTTGAGATATGTAAGCAAAATAAGGTTGTAATAATGGGTGATTTTAAATTTTCCAAGCATTGACTAGGATTACCATAGTGCGAAAGATTTGGATGATGAAGAATTTGTCAAATGTGTTCAAGAAAATATTCTTTATGTGGATGCTCTTATTAGGGAAGGAGCAAAACTTGACCGACCTTCTTTTGAGCAATAAGGCAGGGGAGGTGATTGAAGTATGGGAACACTCCGGGTCTAGCAATCTTAATTCTATTAGCTTCAAAGTAGTTGTGGGAAAGAATAAGCTTTCCATAAAAGTTAAAACTTTTAATTTGAGTATGGCTGATTGTAATGCTATGAAACAGAACTTTCAAATATTGATTGAAGTAGACTGTTCGTAGGTAAAAGGACATCTGACAAGTGGGAGACTTTAAAGAGTGTGATGGTAAGAGTTCAGAGGCATTTTGTTCCTGTTAGAGAATGAAGGATAAGGCTGGAAAGATTAAGGAATAATGGATGAATAAAGATATTGAGGTTCTAGTCAAGAACAAACAAGAATCTTATTTTAGTATAGACAACTTGGTTCAATTGAAGTTATTTATCAATATAAAAAGGAGACATTCTTTTTATATAAAAAGGACTCAAAACATTAACTGTTTCTCTCTCCACATATGCTCCCAGATGTGAAGAGTTTCTCCAGCACTTTATTTTTATTTCACAAATAAAAATTTATTACAGGTTATAAAACTCTCAATCCTTCTTCCCCCAGCTATGTCAAACGTTTTCATAATTTTATGGGATTCTGGGCTCTTAGCCAAGCATGTATAATGAGACATTCCAAAAATGGTTTGTGACAAATAAAATATATTAGATATTGTTTTATATATTGTAAAAGTAAAGATTAAAATTACAAAATTAAGGAAGTCTTGAAACAGCAGATATAGTTGTATAGATGAAGAGGTTAGGTAATAGGGTTTCAAACATGGGATCCAAGGTTGAAGGCTAGGGTAGCAAAGGTGAGTAAAAAGAAGACAGAGTAGCACAAGAGGAGAGAGTAGGAGAAGTTGAATTAAGGGTCAAGTGCTCTCTGGTAGACGATACATGGGGCAGAAAAGGAATGAACTAAATAGTTGCGTTATTATGAACAACTGTAGACAACTAAACTCTGGTATCTGGTGAAAAAGCAAAAGCGTGTCTTTACATTTTTAATCTGTGATCATGCAGAGTTCCTTTAATTACATTTGAATGCAATGAAAGGAATTTTAAAGGCACTCTATTTGCATATAGTTATGGATTGTGCAAATTCCAATTAACCTGCTTACATTCAGGCATTGCTGTAATCAAATTAAATCAAAGATACAGCCATCTATGAAGAAATATTAAAATCAGATATAAAATCCAAATTTGCCACCGTTACATTTGATTGAATTTGCTTTTAATTAAGGAATTTATTGTATATGCAAGCATTGAAATCCCTTGCCAATCATTCTGTGGTACCTTTCAGAGCTAGCAGATAGAGGTTAACAACCAGTGGCTGAATGGATAGCTGTTTTACCTCAGAATCAGAAAATTACGAATTCCACAGCTCCACAGGAACTTTATGCAACATCAAGGCTGACACTCCAGTAAAGCTGTTGAATATCAGTCCTCTCCAGATGAAAAAGACAGCAATATTTCAAAGTAAGAGTGGGGATATTCTTTCCAATGCCCTCAAACCCCAAAAGAAGGATGACTTTTCATAAGAATATTATTATTTGTCAATTGGCCAATGTTTCAAAAAGTGGCTGCACTTCAAAAGGTACATTTTAGATAACACAGTACTTTGGGGCGGCACGATGGCTCAATGGTTAGGTCTGCTGCCTCACAGCACCAGGGTCCCAGGTTTGATTCCAGCATTGGTCGATTGCCTTTGTGGAGTTTGTACATTCTCCCCATGTCTGTGTGGGTTTCCTCTGGGTGGTCTGGTTTCCTCCCACAATCCAAAGATGGGCAGGTTAGGTGAATTCGTCATGCTAAATTGCCCGTAGTGTTAGGTGCATTAGTCAGAGGGAAATGGACCTGAGTGGGTAACTCTTCGGAGGGTCGGTGTGGACTTGTTGGGCTAAAGGGTCTGTTTCTGCACTGTAGGGAATCTAATCTAATCTTTGGGACATCTAAAGTTAGGGATAGCATTATGCAAATGCAAGTTTTGTTTTTTACTTACACACACACACACACACACACACACACAATGTCTGCTCAGAACAACTGCTAAGTTCTCGAATATGCAGTATTCTGGGCTGCCATGCCTGCAAAATATATAATTAAACTTCAGATGCTGTTCAGATGTCACAGCAAGGTTTGACTGAGGTGGACCTTTAACAACTGAGGAGAAAGTGAGGACTGCAGATGCTGGAGAATAGAGTCAAGAGTGTGGTGCTGGAAAAGCATAGCAGGTCAAACAGCATCAGAGGAGCAGGAGAATCGACATTTAGGAACGATGAAGGGCTCATGCCCGAAACGTCGATTCTCCTGCCCTTCAGATGCTGCCTGACCTGCTGTGCTTTTCCAACACCACACTCCCGACTTTAACAACTCAGAAAAGACATGAGCTAAGATTAAGATTTCAAATGCCTCAAGAGCACTAACAAACAAAGAAAGGAAATATGGACTGGAAGAATAAAACAGAGAGAAGAAAGGTCAAGGATAAAGAATGAATAAAAGACACTACAGCTTTAAATAAAAAGCAAATGCCTCATCAGAAAACACGCCACCTGTTAGTAACGTACTGCAAAATTAGCTCAGATTTAGTTTGGCGAAAACTTTTATTTGATAACGCTCCTGAGAAACGACTTGAAAAAATTTATTACATTACAGGTGCTACATAAAGGCAAGCTGCTGCTATTAATGCCCGGTTTGAGTTCTGAAAGTCAAGTTCAAACACTCAACCTTCTGACTCAAAAGGTCGGGCCAGGTTTTTTCCTGGGGCCTTCAGGACCCCATGGTCAGGCTCAATTGGCAGTCAAAAAAACTGTGGGAATTATTCACTCATTTGCACTTTTCCCTGACGATCAATTGGTGGCAAGTTTCAATATCAAATTAAGGATTGTGTACAGGATCTCAAACCTGGATAGCCAGCAGACAAAGTTCCAGCCTAAAAGCAGCCACAAATGAATGTGAAAATGATGCCCTCCAGATAAAAGTGCCCTATAACTTCTTAAAGTTTAAAAGAAGCCCTGAGCAACCAGGCTACCACTGCATATCATGTAATATTCATGGATTGGGAGATGTGTCACAAGTAGCAGCTCTTCCATATGGAGGCTGTGGCTGCAACTGAAACCAGGCAAGCAAGGTAAGTGCACTTAGGCTGCCTGCTATGCATTCCACAACAGTCAAGGCAACCACACTATTCCCAGGAAGATAGAGGCCCACCAGGAAATTCCATTTGACCTCTAGTAATAGGACTCAACAGGCTGTTAACCTGAAAACCGATCTCTGCTGTCTCTTCATGCCACAAATGGAAGTAGGAAACCATTTGCCAATCTCCGTGCTCATGTCCCTTGACATGAAACAGAACTAGCAGTTCTTCCATTCACAATGAAAAAAGATTACGACAATTTTATTTGAAAGCCACAGCATATACAAGTAGGTACACTTTTATCACAGTTGAAGAGAGACAATAAAAATGTGTATTCCACACCTAATCTCTGTGAACAATGAATAATTTGAAAATTTCTGTAAAGCCTTCAAGGCATGCTCAAATCTCAAATCAACACAACTTATGATTGGCATGCGATTAATACAATAACCCAGGGTGAAAAATAGTCCTTGAATCATTATGCAACTACATTCAAACATCTGAGAATGATGTGAATTCACACAACCCAAAGACAATCTAATTAAAAAGTGAGAATTATATGAAGCAAATGAGATCCAGCAGTGAGGGCATTTTCATTGACGGAAGTATTTGACAAGTGTAAGAATGCAGAGGTTGTAAATTACAGCAAATTCATGGTAGAATGGTTCAGACGTTGCTGATGGATAATCCAGAATAAAATTGCAGAAAGATCAGAGACAAAAGGATGGGATGGAAATACTGCAGAGATATTATACAAATGGAAAGAGAGCATCTCCAAAGTGAGAAAAGCAGTGTACTCTGTGTCAGATGCAAGAAGTCAACTCACTTCTTACATCAATGTTTGAAAAGTTATAAGCACAAGCAGGGCCACTTGAGAGTCATCAAAGATTCTAATGAATCACTCTACACCTAAAAAGAGGTTGGTTCAATCAGGTCAACAGGTGAGAAATGATTTGTGTATTTTGAAATGGGGACTGCAGGAGAGGAATATCAAGCCAGTAAAATGTCAGATAGGCATAGGTGCATCATGCAATATTATGCCCTTTGTAGACCTGTACAAAGTAGATCAATATGATAACCCAAAAATGAAGCTCACAAGAAGAAAGATTGAGGCTATATGAAGACATTGTATTTGCATTGAGGGGTCACATTACTTTGAGAGCATAATGCAATAACAAGAATGAAAATCTGGAGTTCCAGATCATAACCAGCATGTGAAACAATTTCAGCTGAAGCTGAGAATGTGTATAGGGCCTAATAAGGCAGGGAAAGAGTTAATTTTTGAGTTTTGTGAAACAAGAGGTTCAGCTGAGCATGACTCAGATCAGATAAGAACATACAGTTAACAATGGAGTGCTGGAGGCAAGGGTACTGGGTTGACAAGGTGGAAAAACATTCATTATGCAGAGCCATTTAATAATATTGCAAGCATTCAGTACATGAGGTCAGTTTAACAAGGTGAAAAAAGTATTTATTATGTGAAGCCAGTTATTCATTGTGGAACAGCAGATGGCTTACAATGCTCGCTGATTGTAATGGTCACCCAATCAATATGTTTGTTGCCTTATCTGGATGCCCTTCCATGTAAAATGACTATATGGTTCATTCCAGAAAAGACTGAATTCATGCCTCTGTGCACATGGGCGATTGTTCTCTCTCCTGCCAGGGCCCGGAATAAAGGTGAAGGAGGTAAAACTAAACTGCATCTCTGAGCGTTTTGCTGGAGGGGGGATATCTGGATGATAAAGTAAGATGAAAACTCAGATTAGTAACCATCAACGTGCTAAAGAGGACTTGTGACATGGTGCTCTGAATCCCAGAGTACTTAAGGAAAAAGCCTTGAAATAGCAGATGCATTAGTGATCATTTTCCAGCGTTCTGTAGACTGTCAAAGAATTCCAATGGATTGGAGGGGAGCTAATGTCCCCCATTCTTTAAACAAAGTTATAAGTCATAAAACCAGGTTATAGTCCAACAGGTTTATTTGTTTTTAAGGAGCAGCATGCTGGGTCAGTAATGAGCACTGCTGCCTAACAGCACCAGGAACCTGGATTCAATTCCAGCCTTGGGCTACTTTCTGTGCATTCTCTCTGGGCCTGCGTGGGTTGCCTCCAGGTGCTTCAGTTTTCTCCGACAATCCAAAGATTTGCAGGTGAGGTGAATTGGCCATGCTAAATTGCCATTGTGTTCAGGGATGTGTAGGCTAGACGCATTAGTCAGGGTTAAATGTAGAGTAAAAAGGGAGGAGAATGGGTCTGGGTGGGTTACTCTTCGGAGAATCAGTGTGGATTTGTTAGGCCAAATGGCATGTTTCCACACTGTACTTAATAGAATCCAGACAAGCTGTTGGAGCACTGCTCCTTTGTCAAGTAGCCAGTTTTTTAAACAAGGAAGTAGACAAAATGAGGAATTATAGTTTGGTTAGCCTGGCATATGTAGTGGGGAAAATGCTGGAGGTATTATTGAGGAGTAATAACTGAGCTTTTGGAAAGCAGTGACAGAATTTGGCCTAGCTAGCACAGATTCACTAAAGGGAAATCATGGTTGACAAATCTTCTAGAATGTTTTGAGGATGTGACCAGTAGACCAGACAAGGGTGAATCAATAGACACAGTCATAGAGATGTACAGCATGGAAACAGACCCTTCGGTCCAACCCGTCCATGCCGACCAGATATCCCAACCCGATCTAGTCCTACCTTCCAGCACATGGCCCATATCACTCCAAGCCCTTCCTATTCAGATACCCATCCAGGTGCCTTTTAAACATTGCAATTGTACCAGCCTCCACCACTCCCTCTGGCAGCTTATTCCATCCACTTATCACCCTCTGCGTGAAAATGTTGCCCCTTAGGTCTCTTTTATAGCTTTCCCCTCTCACCCTAAATCTATGCCCTCTACTTCTGGAGTCACCAACCCCAGGGAAAAGACTTTGTCTATTTATCCTATCCATGCCCGTCATGATTTTATAAACCTCTATTAGGTCACACTTCAGCCTCTGACGCTCCAGAGAAAACAGCCATAGTTTATTCAATCTCTCCCTGTAGCTCAAATCCTCCAACCCTGGCAAAATCCTTGTAAATCTTTTCTGAACCCTTTCAAGTTTCACAACATCATTCCGATAGGAAGACCAGACTTGCACACAATATTCCAAAAGTGGCCTAACCTATGTCCTATACAGCCGCAACATGACCTCCCAACTCCTGTACTCAATACTCTGACCAATAAAGGAAAGCATACCAAACACCTTCTTCACTATCCTATCTACCTGCGACTCCACTTTCAAGGAGCTATGAACCTGCACCCCAAGGAGCTATGAACCTGCACCCCTAGGACCTTAACATTAAGTATATAAGTCCTGCTAAGATTTGCTTTCCCAAAGTGCAGCACCTCGCATTTATCTAAATCAAACTCCATCTGCCATTTCTCAGCCAATTGGCTGATCTGATCAAGATCCTGCTGTAATCTGAGGTCACCTTCTTCGCTGTCCACTACACCTCCAATTTTGGTGTCATCTGCCAACTTACTAGCGATACATCTTATGCTCACATCCAAATCATTTCTATAAATGATGAAAAGTAGTGGACCCAGCACAGATCCTTGAGGGACTCCACTGGTCACAGGCCTCCAGTCCAAAAAAAACAACCCTCCACCACCACCCTCTGTCTTCTACTTTTGTATCCAAATGGCTAGTTCTCCCTGTATTCCATGACATCTAAACTTGCTAACCAGTCTATCATGGGGAACCTTAAGCTCTGCCCTTGTCAATTCTCTTTGGTACTTCTTCAAAAAGACTCAATCAAGCTTGTGGGACATGATTTCCCACACGGGAGAAAGTGAGGTCTGCAGATGCTGGAGATCAGAGCTGAAAATGTGTTGCTGGAAAAGCGCAGCAGGTCAGGCAGCATCTAGGGAACAGGAGAATCGACGTTTCGGGCATTAGCCCTTCTCCCACACACAAGGCTATGTTGATTATCCCTAATCAGTCCTTACCTTTCCAAATACATGTACATCCTGTCCCTCAGGATTCCCTCCAATAACTTGCCCACCACCAATGTCGGGGTCACTGGTCCATAGTTCCCTGGCTTGTCCTTACCACCTTTGTTACACAGTGGCACGACATTAGTCATGGGGAACCTTAAGCTCTGCCCTTGTCAATCCTCTTTGGTACTTCTTCAAAAAGACTCAATCAAGCTTGTGGGACATGATTTCCCACACACAAGGCTATGTTGATTATCCCTAATCAGTCCTTACCTTTCCAAATACATGTACATCCTGTCCCTCAGGATTCCCTCCAATAACTTGCCCACCACCAATGTCGGGGTCACTGGTCCATAGTTCCCTGGCTTGTCCTTACCACCTTTGTTACACAGTGGCACGACATTAGCCGACATCCAGTCTTCCAGCACCTCACCTGTGACTAATTGATGATATAAATATCTCAGTAAGAGGCCCAGCAATCAGTTTGCACACAGTTGTAGTGTACGCTTGATAAGGTCCTGGGGATTTATCCACTTTTATATGCTTCAAAACATCCAGCACTTCCTCCTCTGTAATATGAACAGGAAGGGTTTGGAGGGGTATGGGCCGGGTGCTGGCAGGTGGGACTAGATTGGGTTGGGATATCTGGTCGGCATGGACGAGTTGGACCGAAGAGTCTGTTTCCATGCTGTATATCTCTATGACTCTATGGACATTTTTCAAGATGTCACCATCTATTTTCCTACATTCTATATTTTCTATGTCCTTTTCCACAGTTAAGACTGATCCAAAATACTCATTTAGTATCTCTGCCTTGCTGATCTTTGAGGGGATTCTGGATTAGTGGTGCTGGAAAAGCACAGCAGTTCAGGCAGCATCCGAGGAGCAGGAAAATCGACGAAATGTCAATTTTCCTGCTCCGCGGATGCTGCCTGAACTGCTGTGCTTTTCCAGCACCATGAATCCAGAATCTGGTTTCCAGCATCTACAGTCATTGCTTTTACCTAGCTGATCTTTGAGGGGCCCTATTCTCTCCCTTGTTACCCCTTTCTCCTTAATGTACTTGTAAAAACCCTTTGATCCTTAATCCTATTTGCCAAAGCTCTCTCCCGTCCCCTTTTTGCCCTCCTGATTTCACTCTTAAGTATACTCCTACTGTGTTTATACTCTTCTAAGGATTCACTTGATCTATCCTGTCTGTACCTTACATATGCTTCCTTTTTCTTAACCAACCCTCAATTTCTTTAGTCACCCAGCATTCCCTACACCTACCAGTCTTTCCTTTAACCCTAACAGGAATATACTGTCTCTAGACTCTTGTTATCTCATTTCTGAAGGCTTCCCATTTTCCAGCCATCCCTTTACCTACGAACACCTGCCCCAATCAGCTTTTGAAAGTTCATGCCTAATACTGTCAAAATTGGCCTTTCTCCAATTTAGAACTTCAACTTTTAGATCTGGTCTATCCTTTTCCATCACTATTTTAAAACTAATAGAATTATGGTCACTGGCCCCAAAGTGCTTCCCCACTGACACCTCAGTCACCTGCCCTGCCTTATTTCCCAAGAGTAGGGCAAGTTTGCACCTCCCCTCGTAAGTACACCCACATACCGAATCAGAAAGTTGTCTTGTAACACTATGGGCAGTCCCAGTCTATGTTTGGAAAGTTATAATCCCCTACCATAACCACCCTACTATTCTTTACAGATAACTGAAATTTCCTTACAAATTTGTTTCTCACTTTCCCTCCGACTATTAGGGGGTCTATCATACAATCCCAATCAGGTGATCATCTCTTTCTTCTTTCTCAGTTTCACCCAAATAACTTCCCTGGATGTATTTCCGGGAATATCCTCCCTCAGTACAGCTGCAATGCTATCCCTTATCAAAAACGTCACTCCCCCTCCTGTTTCGCCTTTCTTTCAGTCTTTCCTGTAGCATTTGCATCCTGGAACATTAAGCTGCCAGTCCTGTCTATCTCCGAGCCATGTTTCTGTAATTGCTATGATATCCCGTGGGCAGCACGGTGGCACAGTGGTTAGCACTGCTGCTTCACAGCGCCAGAGACCCGGGTTCAATTCCCGCCTCAGGCGACTGATTGTGTGGAGTTTGCACGTTCTCCCTGTGTCTGCGTGGGTTTCCTCCGGGTGCTCCGGTTTCCTCCCACAGTCCAAAGATGTGCAGGTCAGGTGAATTGGCCATGCTAAATTGCCCGTAGTGTTAGGTAAGGGGTGAATGTAGGAGTATGGATGGGTTGCGCTTCGGCGGGGCGGTGTGGACTTGTTGGGCCGAAGGGCCTGTTTCCACACTGTAATGTAATGTAATCTAATCTAATCCCAGTCCCATGTTCCCAAGCATGCACTGAGTTCATTTTCTTCCCTGTTAGGCCCCTTGCATTTAAATAAATGCAGTTTAATTTATTAGTCCTATCTTGTTCTCTACTTTGTCTCTTCCTGACCTGACTGTTTGACTCACCGTTGCTCTCAACTGTACCAGTCTCAGCTTGATCTCTTTACTCACTATCTCCCTGGGTCCCATCTCCTGACCTTACAAATTTAAATTCTTCCGAGCAGCTCCAGCAAATCTCCCTGCTAGTATATTAGTACCCTTCCAATTTAGATGCAACCCGTCCTTCAAATGATCCAAAAATGTGAAGCCTTCTCCCATACACCATCTCCTCAGCCATGCATTCATCAGCTCTATCCTCCTATTCCTGCCCTCACTAGCTCATAGCACCAAAAGTAATCCAGATATTTCTACTCTCGAGAACCTCTTTTTTAAATTCCTGCCTAACTCTCTGAAATCTCCCTTCAGAATCTCAACCTTTTCCCTTCCTATGTCATTGGTTCCAATGGGCACAATGACCTCTTGCTGGCCCCTCTCCCTCTTGAGAACATTCTGCACCCTTTCTGATAGATCTTTGATCCTGACACCAGGGAAGCAACACATCATTCTGATTTTTCACTGCTGGCCACAAAAACGTCTGTCTGTATCTCAGACTAACACAAATACAACCAATCTCTTGGAACCCGACGTACCCCTCATTGCATGAGAGCCATTCTCAATACCAGAAACTTGGCTGTTCATGCTATGTTCTCCTGAAAATCCATCACGGCCTACAAATTCCAAAACAGCATACTTATTTGAAATGGGGAGTCACAGAAGACTCCTGCACTAACTGCCTACCGCTCTTACCTTTCCTGGAGTTAACCCACTTGTGAGACTGTATCGGTGACTTTTCCCCCTTCCTATAACTGCCATCCATCACATCCCCTTGCTCTTGTAAATTCCTCATTGCCTCTAAATGTGTCTCCAACCGATCCATTCAATCTGATAGGATTCGCAACTAATGGTATTTATTGCAGATATAATCCTCAGTAACCCTTAAACTCTCCCTAAACTCCCACATCCAACAAGAAGAGCATATCACTCTACTTAAGGCCATTTTTGCTTCTTTCAGTCTACAGACCCAGAAAATAGCACGGTCTTATTCCTCTACAAAACACTGCTCCAGGTTAAATTTATACTTATGGCTTATATTTTAAATTTAATCAAGAGACATATCACAATAAAACATATAATCAAGAACCCACTCAACTGACTACTGCAGACTTACTGTAAGGCAACATTTAAAGTATCCACTTATCTGTTTCCATGCTGTGACCGCTCCCAAACAGGTTCCTCCAAGATCAGTTGTGAATTTCACTGTTAATTTTTCTAGATGCACTCTGATGTCCAGTAATACATGAATTCAAACAGCAAGGCACTAACTGTGCTGGTTCACTGCTCTGTCAGTTAGCAATGTGGGTTTCTTTCTCTCTCTCTCTCGTGCACTGACTACACCATTGATGTGCTCCCCCAAAAATGTGCTTGATTATGTTATCCCTTAACACAGTAGCATTTACAAAGCATGATTAGATTGCCACATCCTGCCTGAAAGACAGAAAAACACATCTCCGAGGACATCCCATTTCTTACATGCCCACTGAACAAATGAATCCATTAACATTTCACTGGGATCCAGCTGTTCACAATATACCGTAACAATGTGGACAAAGGAATTTAATGCCATATCTTCCACAAGGCCTGACAAATCAGTTTGAATTTTTTGAAGAGGTATCAATCATGTTAGACCAAGAGTGTGGGCGGCACGGTGGCTAGCACTGCTGCCTCACAGCGCCAGAGACCCGGGTTCAATTCCCGCCTCAGGCGACTGACTGTGTGGAGTTTGCACGTTCTCCCCGTGTCTGCGTGGGTTTCCTCCGGGTGCTCCGGTTTCCTCCCACAGTCCAAAGATGTGCAGGGTCAGGTGAATTGGCCATACTAAATTGCCCGTAGTGTTAGGCAAGGGGTAAATGTAGGGGTATGGGTGGGTTTCGCTTCGGCGGGGCGGTGTGGACTTGTTGGGCCAAAGGGCCTGTTTCCACACTGTAAGTAATCTAATCTAATCTAAATCTAAGATCCAATGGATGTTATCTAACTGGATTTCCAGAAGGCCTTTAATAATGTGCTGAACAGGAGGCTGCCGAGTAAGATAGGAGTCCATGGTGTTAGCAGCAAGGTTTTAGCATGGATAGAAAACTGTCTGTTTGGCAAAAGGCAGACAGTGGGGATAAAACTGGTGTTCCCCAAGGGTCAGTGTTGGAACCACAATTTTTCACCTTTTACATTAATGATCTGGATGAAGGAACGGAGGGCATTCTGACGATATTTGCAGATGATACAAAGATAGGTGGAGGGACAGGCATCATTGAAGAGGTGAGAAGGCTGCAGCAAGATTTAGACAGGTTAGGTGAGTGGGCAAAGAAGTGGTAGATGAAACACAATGTGGGAAACTGAGAGATCATGCACTTTGGTAGAAAGAGGAGGCATGGGCTATTTTCGAGATGGGGAGAAAAGTCAGAAATCCAAAGTGCAAAGGGACTTGGGATTTCTAGTCCAGGCTTCTCTTAAGGCAAACTTGCAGGTTGAGTTGGTAGTTAGGAAGGCAAATACAATGTTGTCACTCATCTCGAAAGGATTACAATATAAAAGCAGAGATGTACTTCTGAGGCTTTATAAGGCTCTGGTTAGACCATATTGAGAGTATTGTGAGCAACTTTGGGCCCCATACCTCAGGAAGGACGTACTGTACCTGGAGTGGGTCCAGGTTCAAGGGAATGATCCCAGGAATGAAAGGTTTAACATGTGAGGACCATTTGAAGACTCCAGGACTATACTCAATGGAGTTTAGAAGGATGAATGGGGGGATCTAATTGAAACTTACAGAGTACTGAATGGCCTGGACAGAGTGGATGTTGAGAAGATTGGCAGGAGAGATGAGGACCAAAGGGCACAGATTTAGGATAAAGGGAAGAGCCTTTAGAACGAGGATAAAGAGAAACTTCAGCCAGAGAGTGGTGAATCTGTGGAATTCATTGCCACAGAAAGCTGTGGAGGACAGGTCAATGAGTATATTTAAGATTGAGAAAAATAAGTTATTGACTACCACGGGGATCAAAGGTTATGAGGAAAAAGCTGGAAAATAGGTCTGTAAAATCTATCGGCCACGATCAAATGATGGCGCAGACTTGATGGGTTGAATGGCCTAATTTTTGCTCGTATACTTCTGTTCTAAATTTATAGAAGACACTAAGCTGTGTGGCAGTGTGTGCTGTGAGGAGGATGCTAAGAGGCTGCAGGGTAACTTGAACAGACTGGTTGAGTGGACACCATTTCACAAATGCAACTTAATGAGGATAAATGTGGGATTATCTATTTTGATCACAAAAACAGGAAGGCAGATTATCTAAATGGTGAGAGTTTAGGAAAAGTTAGGTGCAATGAGACCTGGGTGTCACGGAGGAACAGTTGCTGAAAGCTGGCATACAAGTGCAGCAGGTGGTGAGGAAAGCTATTAGCATGCTGGCCTTCATAGAGAGAGGATGTAAGTATCAGGGAAAGGATGACATGCTGCAATTATACAGGGCCTTGGTGAGGCCAAATGTTGAGTCTTGGGTGCAGTTTTGGTCTCCTCATCTGAGGAAGGACATTCTTAGTATTGAAGGAGTCCAGCAAAGGTTCACCAAACAGATTCCTGGAATGCAGGACTGTTGTATAAGGAAAGACTGAATCGGCTGGGCTTGTACCCACTGGAATTTAGAACAATGAGGGTGGAATCTCAGAAACAAAATGGAACTGGATGGGACTGGATAGGCTAGATACAGGAAGAAGTTCACGATCTTGGTGAAGTCCAGAACTACGGGTCACAGTCTAAGAAAAAGGGGGAAACCATTCAGGACTGAGATAAAAAAGAATTTCTTCAGAGAATAGTGAACCTGTGGAATCCTCTCCCACAGTAAATTGTTGGGACCAATTCATTTGATATATTCAAGAAGTTGCTGGACATGGCCCTTATGGCTAAAGGGATCAAGGGGTATGGAGAGAAAGTGGGAGTGGGATACTGGAACTGCATAATCAGCCAAACGTATTGAATGGTGGTGCAGACACTAAAGACCAAATGGCCTACTCCTGCATCTACTGTCTATCTTTGTATGTTTGTAGTACACTGAACCACTGATCATGTTTACAGATTTATGTTGCCTTCCTGACACAGATTGCCTCAAGATTGATGGAAATGAATAACCAATTCAGCATTTGCTGAGAGATTTTCCAGCTGCCCTCAAAGCACAACTGAAAGACAATACATAAGAGCTGGAATTTGAGGGAACAATCAAGAAAGTTAGAGTGGATTGGCAGAATTGCCACAATGACCCAACATGGGAAACTCACGAAAAAGATTTAAATAAAGCTCTGACTGGATCTCACTACCCCATACCAACCATTGAAAAAATTTCACCACAAGCTCAAAGACAAAAATCTTCATTATTCTAGATGTGAAGGATGGTTACCAGCAAATGAAACCAAATGAGCCAACTACAGCTGGGTGCTGTTCAAGATATGCATGTGCCATATGGTATTATGGCAGAGGAGCATTAATATAGACAACACAAAACAGTTATCTACCCAGATGGGAGGTACAGTGGAGGAAACAATTACAATCCCTAATAAGTTGGAGAAGAGGATTGCTGAGGCACATCCATGCAAGGCAACTGGTATATCCTGCAATCAAACAGTAATTTGACCCTTGATCATTCAGAAAGCAATTATCAGTGTGAAAACAGCAGTTACCAAGCACACTGAGGATAACATGTCAGCATTGTTGTACTAAAGATTTGCAACTACTCTATAATCTCAGCTATAATTTAATAACTTAAAGCTATTTCTATTTCTAGAGATAGGGAGGGGTGTAGAAGTTTACAGAGTTTACAAACCCAGTTGCATAATGGCTACCATCCCTCCAGCCCCCACCCTCAACCCCCAACACCCCACCCGATGACTCTGCTATGGCAGGGCATGGCCCCAAAAACTAGCTGCCCAGCTGGGAGCACCAGTGCCTGGAGGAGGGCAAGAGGCAGGAGCCAGGGCCTGAGAGTGGCCCCGGAGGAAGTGAGGCGGAGGAAGTGAGGCAGAGGTCCAGAGACAGCAGCTTGTTCCCATACAACCATCGCCCGGCTCTACAAAGGAACCCGTAGCGGGGAGCACAAAGAGATCCAGGGGGATGGGAGGTTGGAATCTGGGGGCAGGAGGAGGGGAGATGGGGAGGGGTGGTTTGGTGGAAGGATGGAAGGCCTGGGCAGAGGGAAAAGAGGGCGGAGGGAGAGAGACCTGGGGTGGGGTAGACTCAGGATGATGCAAATTATGTGGGAGAGTGGGTAAGGGGGGGGAGTTGAGATTATAAAAGATGGCAGAGATGAGTTTGAGAGAGGTAACCAGGTGAGAGGAGGTAGTAGGCAGAGTGTGGGCAAGGAGAGACCTCACCTCGTTCCCCCCTCCCCCCACACCCAGGGTGGGCTGCTTTCTGGTAAGGAAAAGGAAGACTCTGGTTTCATATCTCTGCTGCCTGGCAGTCAGACCCACACATGGGAAAGGCTTCAGGAGTAAACCTCGAGGGAAAATCCAGAGCTGGGTGCACAACAGCAATTCATTGTTACCTACCACCTCATTCTGGCAGCTCCTGTGACGGTGCTGGTACCAAACTGTAATGGCTTTGCTATTCTTTTGGATTAGCTGGCATCGTGGAGATGGGGGAACGTGCTTCATGGGCAACAGCTTGTTCCTCATACCACACTGCCTAGGCTCTCATCCTGCATATAAGCACACAGCTGTATGGCAGTGAAACGTGGATTACATATGCCAGACAGGAGGAAAAACTGAATACTTTCCACTTCAGGAGTATCCGCCATATTCTGGGCATATCCTGGCAAGACAGAATGTCCAACACAGCGGTCCTATCTTGTGCTGGCCTTCCCAGCATGTACACTCTGCTAAGGCAACAGAGACTGCGCTGGCTGGGCCACGTCCACCGCTTGGAGGATAGCCACATCCCAAAGGATAGCCTCTAAGGAGAGTTCACATCTGGGAAGACACCCACTGGATATCCCCAACTGCGCTACAAAACGTCTGCATGAAGGATGTGAAGGCATTTTATATCATTACAGAGTCTTAGGAAAGGCTTGCAGCTGACCACATGAGATATAGAAGCACCCTGAACCAACACCTCAAAACAGGGGAAAAGCAGATGAGCACTGCAGTAGACAAGTGGGCATGAAGGAAGGAGTGCAGCAGTCCTAGCAGATCAACTGTATACTGATTTGACTTCTGCGACTGGGACCGTCACTCCAGCATTGGTCGCTTCAGTCACAAGTGGCGTTGCTTCAGGGAAGCAGAAAGCCAAAACTACAAGGATTCAACCAGTGGTCATCCATGACCAAAGGAGCCTCACCATCCATGCAAGGCAAGAAGGAATTGAGTCAAGTATTAGGAAGGCAAGGGAAATGCTTTACTGGCCAATCATTAACAGTCATTCCCAGGATTGCCTACGCACACAATGCACACAAACATAAGGCTGCTGCAGATAATGCACACTCTAACTCAGGTCTTGTTTTTGAGGTAGCGATGTTGGACTAGGGTGGACAAGGTCAAATATCACACGACACTGGGTTATAGTCTGACAGGATTATTTGAAACCTCAAGCTTTTGGAGCTCCCACTCCTTCCTCAGGCAGCGAGTGACAGAGAATACATCAGACACAAAATTTGTAAGTAAAAGATCAAACGGTCATACAGCTTATGAGAATGTATTGAACAAACCTAGATGGCTTTAAAATCTTTAGCGAGTTATGTTTTATTCTGATAAAACTTGAAGTTACCTTAGAGCAGGAATTTACCTGTTAATCAATCAGAATCTGCACCTTCATTCCAAGCGATTAAAGACTTAATAGCCATCTAGGATTGTCCAATACTTTTGCATAGATTGTATGTCCCTTTGATCTTTTACTTATAAATTCCAAGGTATTCTCTCTCACTAGCTGCCCGAGGAAGGAGTGAAGGCTCTAAAAGCTTGTGATCTCAAATAAACCTGTCGGACTATAACCCAGTGTCATGTGATATTTGACCTTGTCCACCCCAGTCCTGTTGGGCTATAACCTGGTGTCATGCGATTATTGTCATTATCTTGTCACCAGTCTAATATTCTGACAACTGGGAAGTAGTCCAACTGACTTCCACTGAGATCACGAAATGCCCGAAAACGTATCTTTGATTTTATAGCATTCCAGGAATTGTGAAAAGTGACTACGGTCCTTAGGCATGAGTGAATAATTCAGCTGTTGTAAAAGGACTAGAAAATTCAACAACAATCAGCTCCAATTTATTTCTAGTCAAATGGAAAGGTTAAAGAGAGTATGAAAATTGAAGATTCCGTTGTCAAGAAAACCAACTAAATCTTGTTCAGATATATGCAAGGCAATCCTCGAACGAAGGAATTCATCCACTTAAGTCACAGAAATTAGCCCACAACAAAGGATATTATGCCAAACCAAACTACTCTTTCAAAAGCAAAAACGCTCTCAAGTCAGAGGAAGTACTAAGTGTTAAAGACAAAATCAAGATGAAACTGTGAAAAGCCAGAAGTCATTTTGGAAAGACTGCCAAATAGTTGCCAGAGTTGAGTATTGAAGAGCCAGAGTACAAACCTTTGATGCTCTGAATATCTCAAACGGCACTTGGGATCTGCATTGAGCAACTGTCTTGATTGTACACATTGGAAATGAATGACCAGATGTGCCATTGCAACCTCAGGCATGTACACACAAATGGGATAAAGTACTTCTTCACTGCAGGTAGCGATCAGGAAGATGTAAATTCACCATCTACACAGACCATAAATGAATAATCAGTCCCAGAGCTCTACAGCACCACAGCAATGGAAGGGAAACAGGTACCATGACAACCACCAGTAACATGAATGAAACTTCCCAGAGAAGGATCATCAAGCAGATGAGTAACCATTGCAAACGTGTACAAGCATAATTTAAAGATTATACATAGAATGCACGCTCAGTAAGTCAGGAGAATAATGAACTATCAATGCTTGAGAACGTTAATGACCATGCAAGTTTTTGTACAAGTTGGGGATATTCAGGATAAAACTGCAAGGCTAATGCATAGGCTTGCTGTAGACATGTGACCTCTACCATGAAACACCCATTGCAGGCAGTTCAATGAAGATACTGTGAAAGTAGGGGGTGTTGCCCTGTTAACTTGGAATTGCCAATAAGGAGCCTCTGTGATATCTGCCATTGAAGACTTCAATCAGTTGCACACTTTATTGGACTAAAGCCAGTTCCAAATAATTGGACATGATATCACTATCCGCAGTAATTGAGGGCTCACCCTTTTAAAATTAGGATTTTCACATCAGTATCACCAGTGACTGATTCCTGAAGCAAAAACAATCTTGACTTCTGTTCTCCACTTTTATGGCATAAATTCAACCCAAGAAATTGATAGTATAGGCAGAGAAAAGAGGTAACAAAGAATAATCTTTGAGCAATCAGACAATAATAAATCAATTGTTTAAATAGATTGTTTTTAAAAATTCAACCTGTGTAGAGGAAATGTCTTGACACAAAATAGCCTTCAAAAATGTCTACATTCTGCAAATCATTTAACAGCTGTGTTTACAAATTTATTCAATTTGAAGATGGAGTTGGGTTAAGTTACACAGGAGTTTGCCAAAAAATGGTGACATTAAATACCACAAATTTGCCAAATACTATTCGACACTGAGTTGTATGATTTAATTCAGCATGGTGAAAATAAAAGACAGCTGCAATTGACAAAACAAAAGCTACTAGATAGCTTCAATACACTGCACTTCAGAACATTACTATTCAGAGTTTAAGGGTCAACCTTTACTGAACTTGGAAGATGTGAAAATCAAAAATCACCAAGTTCAACAACATTACAACACCTCTTACAAACTATCTTACACTGACAAATAAATTAACATGCATCAAACCACAGGAAATGTCTTGACCCTTGGTACCTTACTACAATTTATCCAATATGTTAGAATCATATAGATGATACAGCACAGACCATTTTGTCCATGTGACCTAAAAACACCGAGATACCCTTTTGAATCCCATCTTCCTGCACACAGCCCAGAGCCCTAAAGCTTACAATACCTAAGGTGCAGATCCAGATACTCAAAAAAATAATGTTTAGGACTTCTGTCTCCAACTCAAGCAGTGAATTGCAGACACCAATGACCCTCTGCATAAAAACATTTTTCCTCACATTTCCTCTAATCCTTCTGCTACTTCCTCTGAATCCATGGTTTTTAACTCTCTATCAAGGAAAACAAATTCCTCCTGTCTATTCTCTCTACCCTTTGGTTTCATATATCTCAAGCACGTCACCCCTCAGCCTTCTTTGTTCCAAGGGAAATATCCCTAACATCTCCAATACCTCCTTGTGTTAGCTATAATTCCCTAGTCCTGACAACATTATAGTAAATCTTCCAATTATATCCCCCTTGTAGTGTGGTCACCAGAACTATGCACAATTCTCCAGTAATGGCCTCACCAATGTCTTACACAGTTTTATCATTACATCGCTCCTTCAGTCTATTATACCGCTGTCATTGAGGGAGAGCATTCCCTATGCTTTTCTAAAAAAAAACACCCTTATCTATCTTGAGGGACCTGTGTATTTGCTTGCCAAGATCTCGCACTTCATCTACCCCTCCCAGTATAATTCCCTTTTACTGTGTGATCTCTCTAAATGCATTACCTCACCATTATCAGAGCTGATTTCCATCTGCCACTTTCCTGTCCGCGCCACCAATCTATATCGTTTTGGAGCTTATAATTATCTACTACATAGCTAATGTATTTTGGAGAATTTCCCAAGAGTCCTCCCCATCTTCAAGTTCAAATAGTTAACATTTAAGCTAAACAGGAGCCCTGCAGAATACACTTGAAATAGCTTTTCATCCACAAAGGCAGCCATCAACCATTATCTTTTGTTCCCTGTTACTAAGCCAACATTGAATTGGATTACCCATATCGTACAGTTTTGGATTGGATTAGATTCCTTACAGCGTGGAAACAGGCCATTTGACCCAACAAGTCCACACTGACCCCCTGAAGAGGAACACTCCCAGACCCATTTCCCTCTAACTAATGCACCCAACACTTTAGGCAATTTAGCATGGTCAATTCACATGACCTGCACATCTTTGTGACTGTGGGAGGAAACTGGAGCACCCGGAGGAAACCCACGCAGACACGGGGAGAATGTGCAAATTCCACACAGTCACTTAAGATGGGAATCAAACCAGGCTCTCTGGTACTGAGGCAGCAGTGCTAACCACTGAGCCACCATTCCGCCAAATTTTAAAGCCTTTTATGTTTTTGACAAGTCTGCCATGTGTGGCCTTGTCAAATGCCTAACCCAGACCTATGTGGACAACATTCACTGCACCACCTTAATCGATTTATCTTGTCATTTCCTCAAAGAATTCAATCACAATTGTAAGACATGACCTTTCCTTAAAGCCATGCTGACAATCCCTCACTAGTCCATGCCTAAGTGACAGCTTATCAGAGTTGATCTCAGAGTTGATTCTAATAATTTTCCCAAAGACAGACTAACTAGCCGATAATTGTTTTGCATTTTCTTTTTATCTTTTTTAAAAAACGGAACCACATTTGCATTCCTCCAGTACATTTTCTCTGCTTCTAACAACTATCACAATGATGTAAAACACTTGTCCAGTGCACTAAAACACCAACTTGATCTGCATATTTTACAATTTGATAATATAGTAATATGCATTACAAAATGTAACATTGAATGGAAAAAAAATTTTTCAACTTAAAATCTAAGATTTTCCATTTTCTTTGGTCTTTCATTTATACGTATATTGCTTCTCATTGCCAAAAACCTTACAGCTAAAGTGGTTTCTTGAAATGTGATCAACCTTAGCTCAGTGGTAACATGCTCAGCTAGAATCATGTTCATGAATTTAAGACCCACTCCATATACTTCAACAGATATCCTTAGTTAGTACTCAGTGCAGTTCTAAAGTAATGTTGCACTGTCAGAAGTACTAGCCCTTGGATGAGGTTTTGTAGACTTAAAAAGATCACATGACACTAAAAAAAATAGGAGACTTTTTTGGGTGTTTTAGCCAAATTTAAGAATCAACAACCTGAACACTTAAAACAGGTAAATCTTGTCATATACTTTTAACACTGCTGTGCACAGATCAGTTGACTCTTCTATATTAAACTGTGAGTAGACTTCAAACATATTTCAGCCAAAAAGCACTTCGGGCCTTCCTAATATCAGGAGTGCTAAGTGCAAACCTGTTCACATTACACAAGATTGAAATTTAAAATCAAGCTCAAGATTCACATTTTGCATTTGCAGAAATTCAGAGATCCTTAGACAGCTACTTCCAAACCTATTTGGAGAAAGTAAGGATCACAGGTGCTGGAAGCCAGAGTCAATAGATATGCAGCCAGCTGTGTAGACAGGTGGTGAGTAAGGAGACATGGCTGTAGCAGGATTGTTTCAGAAGATGGTTAAAGAGCTTCAGGGCGGAGAAGATAACCAGGGGGTTGCAATGGGAGAGACACCCACTGAGCTTTCTTTGGATGGAGGAGGAAAACTTCAAGATGGGCATCCTTGGAAGAGGTATCGCAGTATAGTTTTCAGTGACTTAAGAGGTGGTAAGGACTGCAGATGCTGGAAGTCACAGTCAACAGATGTGGAGCTGGAGAAGCACAGCAGGTCAGACAGCATCATAGGAGCAGGAAAGTTTATGTTTCTAGCCAGGACCCTTCATCAGGACTGGGGGGGAGCCCAGAAATAAACACGGGGATAGGATGGTGAGTAGGTGCAATACATCTCAATTACTCTTTTTCTGTACTCATACATTGTTCATTCAAGAAGGCTAACAATAGTGTTTATCTTATTTTAGCAAATACATAATAACCAACTTATGCTTTCATTCTTTGGTTAGTAAGGATGACCAAATTCAACTGTAATTGAAACAAATTCTATCATGAAAATCCCTCCATTGTATGCAACTATATGAAAACTTTAGTCAACAATTGTAGTAAGACAATGCAACAGCACAGGATGTGGGCAATTCATCCTTTCTGGAGCTGGTTCTTTGCAAGAGCTGTCGAATTTGACTCTCTCCCTGCTCAGCAATTTTTTTCTGGAAGTATTTCTGCAGCTCCCCCTTGAAAATTGATATTGAGTGGACCCGGTGTCCTTTTAAACAGTGCACTCCAGATCACAACAACTCATTATGTAATGTAAATTTTTCTTCATGTCATTTAGATTAGATTAGATTCCCTACAAATGGAAATAGGCTCTTCAGCCCAACAAGTCTACACTGACCCTCCAAAGAGCAATCCACCCAGACCCATTTCCCTACACTATATTTACACCTGACTAATGCACCTAATACTATGGTCATTTAGCATGGCCAATTCACCTAACCTGCACATCTTTGGATTGTGGAAGGAAACTGGAGCACCCAGGAGAAACCCACGCAGACACAAAATGTGCAAACTCCACACAGACCTTCACTTGAAGTGGGAATCCAACCCGGGGGGGTCCCTGGTGCTGTGATGCAGCAGTGCTAATCACTGAGCCACCGAGCTACCCACTGTGGTTCTTTTGTCAACTACTCCAAGTCTGCATCCTTTGGTTACTGATCTTCTGGCTCTAAAAACATTAGCCTTTTATACTCACGTGACCTTTGAGTTTGACTACGCCAAATTTCCTTTAAATTTCTGTTTAGGTGAATATTTAAAGGTTTTCTAATCTCTCCACGTCACTGAGGCCCTTCACCCTTACTATCATTCTCACAAATCTACTCTGCATTCTCATCAAGGTCTTACTGTCCTTCCTAAAGTAAAACAGAATCAACCTCAACACTCCAGCTGGGGCCTAAGTAAATTAAAGAGCCAAATTAATTAAACAATCAAACTAAATACATACATTTAATCTACTAATCCTATTTTATTCCACTTCCAATTTTTATGCTTCATTGATATGAAGGGTTGATGTAAATTAACTGAATGAAATATCTTTAGACTAGCCTCAAGATTGCACAACTTACTGATTTCAAATAAAGATTATATAAAATCACTACATAGTAATGTTTCTCAACCAATGGCACATAACCACTGATATGCAGTGAGCTCAATAAAATCTTAAGATCAATTGATCACTAAGCCTTAATTTCATTTTTAAAATATAAATCAGGAACTGCTGTATATTACTGAGAAAGATTAATTTGACAAGCTTTATATTGGCTTGGTATTAATTTAAATTATAGTTTCAATGAAAAACTTTCCAATTGTTTGCGCAGTAAAATTCAAGTCTTTTTCAATCGCAAACTTAAAGAACCAATATTCGTATGTAACTAAGGATTTGCAAATGAGTAGAAGTGTTCAATTTAGTTATATAAAGCACTAATTGCCAGCTCTTAGACAATTCTCTCAAAATCTGGGTTAAGTTAAGCCAATATTGAAATAGTGACAGATATACTTAAGATTCCATTCCATCTTTGAAGAACTTATTGTGTTTCAGCCACATTCAACATTCAAAATCTCTAAAATTGACTGTGGTAATTTGTCTCATTGCTACTGTGTAAAACCTTGGGGTAATTGCCTCCAAAACAATGACAATAAATTAACATTGGCTATGAAACAATTCAAAATGCCCTGAGGATATAAAAGGCACTGTTACCTGCTTTCTTCCAATGCATTACGTAAGCAAGCTATTTAAATGTTGTCCAGGGTGGGGGGAGGGGACTGACCCAAATCATCCACTTTCTGGGTTGTCAGAAATAAGGTACAAGTTGGGAGACATGCATCAGGACTTGCAGATATCCATACATAGAACATAGAAGAATACAGCGCAGTACAGGCCCTTCGGCCCTCGATGTTGCGCCGATCCAAGCCCACCTAACCTACACTAGCCCACTATCCTCCATATGCCTATCCAATGCCCGCTTAAATGCCCATAATGAGGGAGAGTCCACCACTGCTACTGGCAGGGAATTCCATGAACTCACGACTCGCTGAGTAAAGAACCTACCCCTAACATCTGTCCTATACCTACCCCCCCTTAATTTAAAGCTATGCCCCCTTGTTGGATGATTACTTTGCAGCAGTTAAAATAGAGGTAGAGATGGAGCATGCTTGTAACCCCCAGAAAATTAATGTTGAATATCAGATTCAAAATAAGCAAAATAACAGCAATGAACAAAGCAAAGTAGTGAGAACAGAACACCTGAGGAGTCAACTCTCCACACAAAAGCTCCTTACAGTACTCTGATATTTTTCTCTCCACATACATGTAGGTGCACTCCTAGGTCTTCCTCTTCTCTATCAGCACTCACTTCTCTTGACGACTCTTCCCTACAGACACTGTTATAAACCCTCTTACAGGGCCTTTCACTTCCCTGGTCCACCTGCCATTCTTAATTGGATGGCAATAATGGAGGATTCATTTAGGTATTATTTATATAACATTGCTTCAGCAGACTTCAGACCCATATTTAATCCCAATGTCAGGGTTGTAAACACACAGAAAAAGTCAATTGCAAACTTAATGAAGAAAAACAGGGCAAAGATGGATGATCTCCTAAAAGGATAGAACTGGGTATCCTAATCCAAACCTCCATCTCACCCTCAATGCCATACCTCCGTATTTTCTGCAGTTGTCTACCATGGGGAACCTTATCAAACGCTTTACTAAAATCCATATACACCACATCTACCGCTTTCCCCTCGCCCACCTCTTTAGTGACCTTCTCAAAGAATTCAATAAGGTTTGTGAGGCACGACCTGCCCTTCACAAAACCATGCTGACTATCCTTGATCACATTATTCCTATCCAGATGTTCATAAATATACATTAGATATATATGGGAACTGACCAGGAAGTTTAAACTTTGCGATTTAATTCCCTGCATGGCTTCAACTCAATGGATAATTGGGTCAAATTCAGAGATTTAACTCTGTTTACCCATGAAGTGTTAAGATAGTTTAATACCAGCTGTGTGACTCAGCTGAGCATGACAAAAATAATAGGGGGTGAGCTTGCTTAGTAGACTGGATGGTTTGTTTGTGTCACAGAGTGACACCATCTGCAGAGGTTCAATTCCCATCTTCTTGATCTCACCCTTTGCTTGAAGGGTTGTGACCCTCAGTTTAAATTCACCACCAACTGTCTTTGTCTGATGAGAACACAACCTATGATCCTCTGGGACTAGAACGACTTTACCTTACAAAAAAAAACACCTAATGCCTATCCATCCCTGTCCACCACTCACCTCTTATACTGGAGATGACAAACCCTGAACAAGTGACTAACATACTCTTGTTGACCCAACTCATTCACCCACCAACTGTCAATCCCAATCACTCAACTAGTTTTCTATCTAATGACCCAACCCCTCAAACTGACCAGACAGCCCACTGACCACCAAAAAATATTAACTACCCAAACTAATCATTATCACCTTCCTGTTCAATGCAGCCACACACCTCTCTCATCCACCTGTTCCATATCACATACCTCACCAACCTGGTTATTTGATTACTCACCTACTCAAAGGAGGTAAACCTTTCAAAATTTACACTGTTAAAAAGAGATGTTCTCCTTCCCCCTAACTCCACTTAATTTCCTGGACTCATAATAGAGATGCTACATTATGTTTTCCTGCTTTAATCAAAAAGCAGAAAATCTGAAAAAAAACTGGCTGTATCAGATTGGGAAGCACTTGACAGCTTGAAGGATCGGAGTTATAATTTTAACATAATTCAAAAGGTCCACAAATATATTTAGTCAGTATGAATGTCACTGTATTTCGCACTACACTGAAATGAAGACAGATTTTACCATTTAATTTCTTCCACCTAATAATTTTCGATATTGTCTCTTGAATCTCAATATATGGAGCAATTCCAATGTCCCTCCATATCCTGTCAAACTTTCGGGGAAAAGATAACCTCAAAACATATGACTTTAATCAGCATTTATATATAGCTTACACTGACAAATATAGTAATATACTCCATTGCTTAAGTAAATTTTTGAACACTACTGAGCTCTGCAAGCAACTTCGAACAGGTTGGAGTATTTCTGAAAAATACATTTTCAAAACATTTTACCTTTTACACCCATTAAGACCATCCACAAGAAATATCAAAGTGAGGGAAGACAACATTTATACTACCTGAGAGGAGAGTACCGATTGCTTGGCAAGAGGACTCTGCATGACATCACATACCAAGCTGCACTCTCCTCTCAAACAACATAAAATGGTGGTTTTCTCCAAAGTTGGTATTGTTGTGGATTGCCCCAATGGGTGTAAGCCGAAAAACTTCAGGTTTTTTTTTCAACAATACTCAGGCTCTGCAACACCAAAGGACTATTAAAGACTATTAAGGTGACAAAAGTGTCGATGAGGGTAGAGCAATGGATGTTGCCTACATGAATTTTAGTAAGGCTTTCAATAGGATACCTCATGGCAGACTTATCAAGAAGATTAAGATGCATGGGATCCACAATGGTATGGCTGTGTGGGGGTTCAGAATTGGCTTGCCCATTGAAGACAGAGGGTAGTAGCAGAAGGGTGTTTTTCAGGCTGGAGGTTTATGAGTAGTGGTGTTCCCACAGGGATCCGTAATGGGACCTCTGCTGTTTGTGATATACATAAATGACTTGGATGAAAATGTTGATGGGTAAGTTAGTAAGTTTGCAGATGTTATAAAGATCAATGGGGTTGTGTATAGTGTAGAAGGTTGTTAAAGGATACAATGGGATACAGATCAGTAGCAGATATGGTCAGAGAAGTGGCAATTTAATCCAAGTAAGTGAGATGCTGCAATTTGGGAGATCAAATGTTAAGGAAAAGTATACAGTTAATGGCAGGACCCTGAACAGCATTGATGTGCACAAGAACCTTAGGGTTCAAGTCCATAGCTCTCTGAAAGTGACCACACAAGTAGATTAGATTAGATTACTTACACAGTGTGGAAACAGGCCCTTCGGCCCAACAAGTCCACACCGACCCGCCGAAGCACAACCCACCCTAACCACTGTGCCACCGTGCCACCCACTAATAGATAGGGTGGTGAAGGCATGCTTGCCTTTATTCATTGGGGAATTGAGTACAAGAGAGTCAGGATGTCATATTGTAGTTTTACAAAACTTTGGTTAGGCCACACCTGGAGTACTGCGTTCAAATCTGGTCACCACATTACAAAAAAAGAAATGTAGGCTTCAGAGAGGGTGCAGAAGAGGTTCACCAGAATGCTGCCTGGATTAAAGGGTTTGAGCTATAAAGAAAGGTTTTAAAATATTCAAGTTGTTTTCGCTGGAGCGACAGAGACTGAGTGGAGACTTGACAGAAGTCTATAAAATTGAGATGAAAAGATTGGGTTTTCAGTTGAATCTTCCTCTCGCTCGTTGCCCTCCCCAACACCACCCAGAGTTGAAATGTCTAAAACTAGGGGCATGTATTTAAGGGGAGAGGGTGGGAAAGTCGAAAGGAGATTGAGGAGGAGTCTGGAACAAGCTGCCAGGGTAGTGATGGAGAGAGGTATGATAGGGCATTTACAGATTTTTAGAAAAGCTTAGGAATATGCAAGGAATGGTGGGATATGGACCAAGAGCAGGCAGAAGAGATTCGTTTAGTTTGACATCAATTTTGGCTCAACATCATGGGCCAAAGGACAAATTAGTAATATTTAAGACAACTTGTCACTAATTACAACATAGGATCTGGCTTAGAATAAACGATAATAGAATTTTTAAAACTCCAATTTTTTAAAAAATATTAGGTTAAGGAAGAAAGCACAGCACGAATCCTGGAACTTTTGATGAACTCAGCAAAACAATTGCCATTTTGGCATTCCTTCAGACTAATCAACTAGAACATTATTTATTAAACAACTGCACTAAGCCTTGAGACACAAGACAACCAGTAAAATAACAGTTTATTTACCGTTGTGCAAAGTACAGGTCACGATAATTTAACATGTTGCTTTTCATCTCAGGCCAACAGAGTGATTGTTCAGCATTTAGATATTAAAAGGAAGAAATCCAAACAGACTATTTTCAACACAGGCTGAATTCCAAGTCGCACTATTACACAATTTAACTGTAGAAAATATTTAAATTCATATTTTAAGGGTATTTTCACAGTATGAGCTCAAAAACACGTGTTAACAATGACAATAATGTCAAAGGCATACTGCATGACAGAACTCAGCTTCCCAAGGAAGCAGCAACTCCTTGTTTCTAAAATAAAATTAAAGAAATAACTAATTGGCTGGTCACGTCAAAACTGATTTACATGGTATTTTTGGAGTTTCAGAATTTGTTAGAAAATATGGCAAGTTTTGCACAACATACTTAGCATCTTTTCACAATTATATATGCTGGCCTACACCTAATAAGAATTAATATAAGTGCTACTGAAACGATGACTAAAACAATGAATGTAGCACCCAGCTTGCAACTTATACCTCAATTATGCATAATAGGGCTTTTCTTAACCTAAGCTGAAAATGTGTTGCTGGAAAAGCGCAGCAGGTCAGGCAGCATCCAAGGTACAGGAGATTCGATGTTTCGGGCATAAGCCCTTCTTCGGGAATGAGGGAAGTGTGTCCAGCAGGTTAGGATAAAAGGTAGGGAGGAGGGACTTGGGGGAGGGGCATTGGAAATGCGATAGGTGGAAGGAGGTCAAGGTGAGGGTGATAGGCCGGAGTGGGGTGGGGACGGAGAGGTCAGGAAGAAGATTGCAGGTTAGGAAGGCGGTGCTGAGTT
>NC_057715.1:52156021-52175567 GCF_004010195.1 Chiloscyllium plagiosum
CGCCTTCCTAACCTGCAATCTTCTTCCTGACCTCTCCGTCCCCACCCCACTCCGGCCTATCACCCTCACCTTGACCTCCTTCCACCTATCGCATTTCCAATGCCCCTCCCCCAAGTCCCTCCTCCCTACCTTTTATCCTAACCTGCTGGACACACTTCCCTCATTCCCGAAGAAGGGCTTATGCCCGAAACGTCGAATCTCCTGTACCTTTGATGCTGCCTGACCTGCTGCGCTTTTCCAGCAACACATTTTCAGCTCTGATCTCCAGCATCTGCAGTCCTCACTTTCTCTTTTCTTAACCTACTATGCAATATCAAAAGCCTTCATGCATTTTGGGGACACCTATGCAGGCCTTATGCCTTACTTCTTTTTTTGTATATTGAATATTCATTTTAAATGCAATGTTCAAACATTGTTCAATGCAATCTGTCCCAATTAGAATTAAGGAAACATTAATTATGAGCTAATGGTGAACAATTACAAAATATAGTAAATTACACTAACAGCTTAAAGTTGAACAAATATCCATTAACATGAAGTAATTTTAAACAATCAAGACTAAGAACACAGTTTAAGTAAACATGGACAAATTTTCAACATATTATCTGCAAGATTACACATTTTTCTCCCAGAAATGATTTGAAATTTTGACTCGTTTAAACAATTTCTCCATTAGAAAAAGGCATGAAAACTACCTATTGCTGTAGACGATTTAGTAATTAACAGCAGTCAGATACTTAAATGAATTAGCAATACTTCTTAAAATGTTGTGTTTACGTGTTATGCAATGTAAATAAATTACTTTCATGCTGTGTGCACAGTCCTACCTGTATTCTCGTTTACAGTGAAACGACCAAGACCACTGCCATCTCGGATAGAATACCGAATCTGTCCATCCCTTCCATCATCGCCATCTTTTGCTGTCACGTGTAGAACCCTTGTCCCAACTGGTGCACTTTCCTTCACAGATGCCATTTTGGCAAACTCTGAAAACTGTGGTGCATAAAGATTTTCATTCACATCAACCACTTCAATTTCTATAAAGGACGCGGAGGACAACGATATGGGCCGACCTTTATCTTTAACACGAATTGTCAGATTGTAGAACTGCTGTTTTTCAAAGTCCAGTTCTTTTGACAGACGCACTGCTCCACTGATGCGGTCGATTTCAAACTTCCCATTATAATCATTTCCCAAAGAATAACGCACCTGGCCACCGAAACCAAGGTCAGGATCATGAGCTTCAAGCCATGTTACCACAGCACTTACAGGCATATCTTCAAGGACCTTAACAAAATAACTTGAAGGAACAAAATGGGGAGCATTATCATTAACATCCACTAAAATGATCTCCAAATCTACCACAGAATATAGTTGATGACCAGTGTCAGCTTGGTCACGGGCTTCTATTTTCAGAGTACAGTTAGCAAGTAATTCACGATCGAGCAACCCAGTCACATAAACAATGCCAGTTGAGGCATTAATAGCAAATTGAAGGGTATTTGTTAATAGTGTGTAAATTATTTCACTGTTGTGAGCCAAATCTTCATCTGTAGCCTGAATCTGAACTATTTCTGTACCAACCACTGTATCCTCTGGAATGCCAACGGAGTAACTATCCAGCAAAAAACGAGGTTTGTTATCATTAGCATCCTGAATATGGATAGTCATCAGTCTCCAGGCAGAGTTTGGAGGAGACCCCAAGTCATAAATAGTGATGTTAAGAATGTATTTATCAGTTAATTCGCGATCCATTGGCATCAGAACTGTTAACCATCCTGTTTCCATTTCAATATTAAAACAACTATCAACATTGCCACCAGAGATGGTGTATATAATTTTGCCATTGAAACTACTATCTGCATCAGAAGCTGGGATCTTAACAATCATACTGCCAACAGGAAGATCTTCCTGAATAGCTACTTCAGAAGGAAAGGATTTATCAAACTGTGGAGACTGCCTGTTAATTGAATAAAGATCAAGGAATAAGTCCTCCATTTTTGACTTGTTTACTTTAACCCTTTTGAGCAATTTTTCAGCTAGTCTCTTTGCAACTCCAGTTTCTGTGCATGCATAGTCCTTTGTAGTTGGTTTACCATACACCAATGAAATATTAAGAGACATAGGATCAGCAATATTCTCCCCATCCGTAGCTGTTATCTTAAGTGTAAAGAGTCCACCTTTTGGATTTGCACCGTCCAATGTTTTTGACAAGAAAAGCACACCAGAGTCAGAATTTAGATCAAAGAATCCAAACTCATTTCCAGAAACAATCCTATACTTTACCAATTCTAGTTCATCAACATCAATAGCTGACACTGTGGTTATTTGTTCCCCAACAGGGAACTCACGGGAAATCACTCCTCGGCAGTCCACTTTTTCAAAGAGGGGCTTATTGTCATTCACATTTTCCACGTTTATAGTTATGTTTACTTCATTCTCACGTCGATAAGGTGAACCCCAATCTGAGGCCCGAACAAAAAACCTGTAACTGTGAGGCAAAGACTCATAATCCAGTGGTTCACTTGTGCTGATGACACCTGTAAATTGGTTTATTACAAAAGGTAATGAGTTCAGGCTGCCAATGCTGTATGTTACATATCCATTTTCTCCTTGGTCATCATCAGTCGCAGTAACAACTAAAACACTGCTACCAACAGGCATGCTCTCATTGATAGATGTCACGTATGACAATTGATGAAACTCTGGTGTATGATCATTTGCATCTTCTACTTTTATCACAACTCGAACTTTCATTTCGCTGACATTGCTCATCACCTCCAATATGAAATACTCTTTCTCAAGGACACGTATATGCTCTGTCGTGGTGACCAGACCAGTTTGGGAATTAATGGAGAAATAGCGAGCATCTTCAGTTGCACCAAGACTATACTCCACATTCTGTGGTTCAGGCTTTAGCTTAACAGCAACAACTACTGCTCCAGGGGGAGCAAATTCATTTAGTTTCACTTCATAGACATCCTCTGCAAAAGATACTTTGTTTTCAATTTCCTCCAGATTTTTAATATGTACAATTTTCACTGCAGAGAATTTTTGAGGGGTTCCATGATCTTTTGCTTGAAGAGTAATATTATAGCCATAAGGAAAGTCTTCCCAGTTCACTGGTTTTGCTGACTTTATCCTATATTCCCTACCCCCTAAACCAGTTCTAACAAGATGGAACTGTCCTAGAGGATCACCTGCCACAATAGAAACCGATTCAATTTCACCATTAATTCCATCATCCAGGTCATCTGCAGTGATAATTGCATAGATAGGATCAATGTCTATCAAGGAGGGAATATGAGACACTACAGTTAGTGTTGGAGCATGTTCGTTGATTCTGTCAATATGAATGACTAGCTTTGCTGTACTGCTTACTCCATTGTTTCCATAAAGTTTCATTCCACGATCCACTGCTAAAACCTCCAAGTCATATTGGCTTTTCTCATCACAGTTCAGTTTGCCACTGAGAGAAACTATACCACTAGTTGGATGTACAGCGAAGATGTCAACTCTATCTTTAAAATAGTAATAAAATTCTCCATTTGATCCTATATCTGCATCAGTTGCTGTCACCTGTGCAATACTTGTTCTCAATGGTGTGTTTTCCGGAATTGTTACAGAATATGTTGTTGGAGAAAATAAAGGCCGCAAATCATTCATATCCAAAACTTGAATGTTTACTTTTGTCCATGCCTCCAGAGCTTCCCCTCTAATTGCAGCTTTCACAATAAGTAAATAGTGGTTCTGAACCTCCCTATTCAGTATGGCAGAATTGCCTCCCTTAGTCCTTATCCTTAAGAAACAGAAATCCCCCAGTAAAACCTCTTCTGCTTTGAAGAAGCTGTCTTCATCTCCAGAAATAATTCTGTATTTAATGTCCCATGATCGATCAGTCAAGCTTATCCCCATTTTAACTTTACTGTTGGCATAAGTCCTTGCAGCAGAGTTCTCGTAAATAGTGGCATTATAGAGAGAATGTGTAAACTGGAAGGTTGCAGGCAAAGCTCGTTCTTGAAACTGGTGGCCCTGGCAATTAAAGCTGTAGAGCTGGAACAGCAGGAGAGCAAGGCAGAGGAAGGAAAGTGGCGTGCCAGCCCCACAATCCATATTTAGATCCATTCCATCATTCTTCCATTCTAATGTTGATATAATAAAAAGTTATGAATTAGGGTAATGTACAGAATTACATTGTCTAGAAACACATTCCTACTAATACTTTAAATAGTAGAATATTCTAGCCAAGAGTAGCAATTTACTTTATCAATAACATTCAAAAAGGTTAAAAGGAATTTAACTACGAGATGAACTATAGTGCAATCACAAAACACAGTAACTTCATTTCTGTGGCATAAACAGCAAAACTGCTACTGTCTGTGTTTGTTCATCCATTGAAACTGACAGCAATCTCTGGAATCGGCACATGCACAACTAAACTCATAGGACTTGTCTCAAGAGGGTGAGTCTAGCAACTACAGGTTGATCGGTTTAACATTAATGGCAACCTTTGAAACAATAATCAGAAAAATATCAATAAGTAGTTAAAAAAACTTATAAAACAAAGAACTGAAGATTCTGGAGATCGGAAGCAAAACAAAACTGACAAAACTCATCAGGCCTGGCAGCATCTATAGGGTAAAAACAAGGACTGCAGGTGCTGGAAACCAGAGTCTAGATTAGAGATGGAGGTGATAGGTCAGAGAGGAGGGTGGAGTAGATAGGTGGAAAGGAAGATAGGCAGGTAGGAACAGGTGGTGGATGTGAACAAAGCAGTTAACATTTCAAGTTTTGTAAGTGTTCACCAGAACTGACCACAGCCAAGAAAGATTGATGTCCAAGTGTTTGGATGGGGCTGGACGGTGAAGGTGAGGGGAGACAAGTGGTGAGAAATATGAAAGGAGTAGGTAAACAAAGGGATTTTTGATTATAGGCAACAGGAAAAGCTGCATTAAGAAAAACCATGATATTGACAGTTCAGAGTTGGAAAGAGTGGGTAAGCTGTACTGAAAGCAACCCATTTAATGTGATAACAGGACTGAGAATATGTGACAATGGATTGGCTGTGCTAAAGGCACTCTATCTCATGACAGAAAACAAAAAATGCTAAGACACCACAGCACGTCAGACAACATCCATACAGAAAGAGCAAGCTAACGTTGAGGCTAGATGACTCTTCATCAGAACTGAAGTCTCTCTCTATGGATGCTGTCTGACCCACTGTAATCTCCAGCATTTGTTGTTTTCAGGACAGATTTTAGCATTGGTAAGAATTTGCTCCTATGTCACGACAGGGCTGCGTGTGGGACTGGATAGAATTAGACTTTCAAGTTATTGAATGTAATGTGCATCTTAGAGGCTGCAAGCTCTCCAAGGGGAAAATTAAATATTATTTGTCAAGCTTGCATTGAGGCTCAATGAAACTTTGCAGCAAGCCTGCAACAGAAATGTTGGCCTGGGAACACTGTTGAAATAGCAGGCAACTGCAGGCTCAGGGTAATTTTTACATACAGAATGAAGACTTCTGCATAACAGTCACTTAGTTTGCACTTCATTTGACCCATATCCCCCTAACCCTTCCTATATCTTTTAAATATTGTTATAGTAACAGCTTCCACCACTTCCTCGAGCAGCTCATTCCATAGACATATCACTCTCTGCGTGAAAAGTTGCCCCTTAGGTCCCTTTTAAATCTTTCCCACCTCACCTTAAACCTATGCTCTCTAGCTTTGGACTGTCATCCTGGGGAAAAGATTTGGATACTTACCCTATCCATGCTCATGAGTTTATAAACCTCTGTAATGTCACCCCTCAGCCTCAGATGCTCCAGGGAAAATAGACTCAGCCTCTCTTCATAACCCAAACCCTCCAACCCTGGCAACATTCTTGCAAATCTTTTCTGAACCCTTTCAAGTTTCAAGTTTCACAACATCCTCCCTTTAGCAGGGAGACCAGAATTGTATTTCAATAGTGGCTTAACCAATGTCCTATATAGCCACAACATGACCTCTCAGCTCCAAAACTCAATGCACTGACCAATAAAGACAAGCATACCAAACACCTCTTCACTGTCCTGTCTACGTATGACCCCATTTTCAAGGAACTATGAACCTGCATTCCAAGCAGGGAGATTTCCTAGAGCTGCTCAGGAGGATTTAAACTAATGAGGTGAGGGGGGTGGGACCCAGGGAAATTGTGAGGAGAGAGATCAATCGGAGACTGGTACAGTTGGGAAAGGGAGCAAGTCAAAATGTCAGAACAGGCAGGAACAAGGTAGGACTGATAAATTAAACTGCATTTATTTCATTGCAAGAGGCCTAACAGGGAAGGCAGATGAATTCAGGGCATGGTTAGGAACATGGGACTGGGATATCATAGCAATTACAGAAATATGGCTCGGGGTGGAAAGGACTGTCAGCTTAATGTTTCATGATATAAATGCTATGGGAAGGATAGAAAATGAGGCAAGAGAGGAGGGGGAGTGGTGTTTTGATAAGGGATAGCATTATGGCTGTACTTGAGGATATACCTGGGAATACATCCAGGGAAGTTATCGAGGTGGAACTGAGAAATAAGAAAAGGGATGATCACCATATTGGTATTGTATTATAGACCCCCTAATAGTCAGCAGGAAACTGGGAACCAAATTTGTAAGGAGATCTCAGCTATCTATAAGAACATTCGAGTGATGGGAATTTAACTTTCCAAAAACATACTGGGACTGTCATAGTGCTAAGGGATTAGAGGGAGGGGAATGTGTGTACAAGAAAATGTTCTGATTCAATATGTGGATGTACCTACTAGAGAAGGTGCAAAATTTGACCACCTCTTGGGAAAGAAGGCAGGGCAGGTGACTGAGGTGTCAGTGGGGGAGCACTTTGGGGCCAGCGACCATAATTCTATTAGTTGAAACCAGTGATGGAAAGGATACACTGGATCAAAAAGTTGAAGTTCAAATTGGAGGAAGGCTAACTTTCACTGTATTAGGCAAGAACTTTCAAAAGTTGATTGGGGTCAGAAATTTGCAGGTCAGTGACCGGCTGCAAAATGGGAAGCCTTCAAAAATGAGATGACGAGAGTCCAGAGAAAGTATATTCCTGTTAGGGCGAAAGGAAAGGCTGATAGGTGTAGTGAATGCTGGATGACGAGAGAAATTGAGGTTTTAGTTAAGAAAAAGGAGAAACCATATGGCAGGTATAGATCGAGTGAATTCTTAGAAGAGTATAAGGGCATTAAGCTTTGTTAAATAGGGTTAAGGATAACCCTAATGGATTTTACAAATACATTAAAGACAAATGTGTAACTAGGGAGAGAACAGAGCCCCTCAAAAGATCAACAATTATCCTTTGTGTGGAGGCACAGGAGATGGAGGAGATACTAAGCGTATTTTGCATCAGTGTTTACTGGAAGATATAGAATGTTGGGAAATAGATGGTGACATCTTGAAAAACTTCCATATTATAGAGAAGGAAGTGCTCAATATCTTGAAACACAAAAGTGGATAAATCCCCAGGACCTGATCAGGTGTACCTGAGAACTCCGTGGGAACCTCCGGAAGTGATTGCTGGGCCCCTTGCTGAAATACTTGTATCATCAATAGTCACAGATGAGGTGCCGGAAGACTGGAGGTTGGCTAACATGGTGCCAATGTTTAAGGAAGGTGGTAAGGACAAGCCAGGGAACTATAGACCAGTGAGCCTGACATTGGTGGTGGACAAGTTGTTGGAGGGAATCCTGAAAGACAGGATTTACAGTATTTGGAAAAGCAATGACTGATTATGGATAGTCAACATGGCTTTGTGCGTGGGAAATCATGTCTCACAAACTTGATCGAGTTTTTTTGAAGTAGTAACAAAGAGGATTGATAAGGACAGAGCAGTGGACGTGACCTATATGGACATCAGTAAGGTTCCTCTTGGTAGACTGGTTAGCAAAGTTAGATCTGATGGAATACAGGGAGAACTAGCCATTTGGATATAGAGGACAGAGGGTGGTGTTCAAGTGGTCGAGCATTGCTTTTCAGACTGGAGGCCTGTGACCAGTGGCATGCCACAAGGATCGTTGCTGGGTCCAGTACTTTTTTGTCATTTATATAAATGATTTGGATGTGAGCATAAGAGGTACAGTTAGTAAGTTTGCAGATTACACCAAAATTGGAAGTGTAGTGGACAGCGAAGAAGGTTACCTCAGTTCAACAGGATCTTGATCAGATGGGCCAATGGGCTGAGGAGTAGCAGATGGAGTTTAATTCAGATAAATGCAAGGTACTGCATTTTGGAAATGCAAATCAGAGCAGGACTTATATACTTAATAATAAGATCCTGGGGAGAGTTGCTGAACAAAGAGACCACGTTGTGCAGATTCATAGTTGTAAGTAGAGTCGCAAGTAAATAGGATAGTGAAGGCAGCGTTGGAATGCTTTTCTTTATTTGGCAGAGCATTGAATACAGGAGTTGGAAGGTCAGGTTGTGGCTATATAGGACATTGGTTAAGCCACTTTTAGAATATTGTGCACAATTCCGGTCTCCTTCCTATTGGAAGGATGCTGTGAAACTTGAAAAGGGTTTAAAAAAGATTTGCAAGAGTGTTGCCAGGGTTGAAGGGTTTAAGTTATAGGGAGAGGCAGAATAGGCTGGGGCTGTTTACTGTGGAGCATCAGAGGCTGAGTGACCTTATAGAGGTTTATAAAATTGAGGGGCATGGATAGGATAAACAACCAAGATCTTTTCCCTGGGGTGGGGTAGCCCAGAACTAGAGGGGATAGGTTTAGGGTGAGAGGGGCAAGATATAAAAGTGACCTAAGGGATAACTTATTAACACAGAGGATGGTGCGTGTATGGAATGAGCTGCCAGAGGAACTGGTGGAGCTGATACAATTACAGCATCTAAAAGGTGGGCATATGAATAGGAAGGATTTAGAGGGATATGGGCCAATTGCTGGCAAATGGAACTAGATTAGGTTAGGATATCTGGTCGGCATGGACAAGTTGGGTCTGTTACGTGCTGTACATCTGACTCTACTGGCACTAGCCCAGTGAATAATTTGAATAATTATTAAGACATGGCACGTGCACTTGAGCAAAATAGACTTACAGGATGATGCAGATTGATCTAATTGGATTGCTCTGCAGTAAGCTAGCGTGGAGTCAGGCAGCCAAATTGCCTGTTTGTGCTCAGTCTTTGCAGAGGATCTTGAAAGACAGTGAACTTGGATGTGGAGGAGCCGGGGACTTGCCTTCTCCCTACCCCCTCTTCCAGTTTCCAATCCCCCCACCCCGAGTTTCCAGTATAATCTCACCTGATGTTATTATTAAACATTTAAGATCGCAGAAATAAATCTGGCTCAATAGCTATTTTGTTTCATGATTTGAGATACCGGTGTTGGAGTGGGGTGTACAAAGTTAAAAATCACAAACCAGTTTATAGTCCAACAGGTATAATTGGAACCACTCGCCGAAATTGTTTCTTGTTTGTTTGTTAACAATGTATTCTTCAATGTATAATTTCAGTTACATCACACTGTAAACTTTTGCTATAAATTGTGTCTTATAATTGTGTACTCCACAACCACCAGATGAAGGAGTAGCGCTCCAAAAGCTAGTGCTTCCAATTAAACCTGATGTTGTGTGATTTTTAACTTTATTTTGTTTCAGTTTGATTTAAATGAGGTGGTCTCTCATTGAAACAGGTGGTCACAATGTTGCAAATTTGGTTAACAATATGGAAGCAAGTCCATAGTAAAAAAGTCTTGAGATGATGCAGTAAAGCTTATCTGAAGTTGGTAAATCATCTGCTCTTCAATTTAAAAAGACAGGCTTAAGCTGTCAGTGAAAGTTAAACACTCTACTGAACTGCGTCAATTGACATGCCACCAGGAGCAAGAAAGATAAAACAACGAAAAAAGGAAATGGTACTGATAGAATTATCTGCTGACATTTCTCAAAGACAATTAGCCATATGAATGCTTGGCTGAGTTTAAAAAGCACTTATGTTAGCAGAATTTCAGAATTCAGTTTGAAGAAATTATTTGAAGAATGAGCCATTTTCGATTTGGCTGTTGGATCGAAATTTTTTAAACAAAAGCTTGACCATTGGAAGGATGTCTTGAGTGGATTTCATGAGTAGGTAAATTTTTATTTTTTGAGAAGCATGTTTGTGTGAGAACTGTATTAAATTTTTCTCCCCCATCTCAAAGCAGCTTTGAAAGGCTGGTCAGGGCATTAATCAACTCCAGCCTCTCAGCTACTCGACCCACTCCAATTTGCCTATCGGACCAACAGATCCACATCACAAGCCATATCACTTGCCCATCACTCCTCCCTAGAACATCTTCACACCAAGAATAGCTACATAAGAATCCCTCTCAATGCCAGCAAAACCAAGGAACTCATTATTGACTTTTGGCGGAATGTTACTCATACACCACCTCTCCTCGTCCTTCGCCCCCCCCCCCCCCACCCCCACACACACACACACACACACTCTAACAGCACAGAGGTGGTTACAAAGGCCCAACAATGTCTGTTTTGCCTCAGGCAGCTGAGGAAATTTGGCATGACGGTGAATACCCTTGCCAACTTTTATCGATGCGTCATTGAGAGCATTCTGTCTGGATGTATCAGTACCTGATATGGCAACTGTACCATTCAAGATTGGAGACAGTCACAGAATAGTGAACTCAGCCCAGACAATCACAAAAGGCCAACCTCCATCTATAGAATCCATCTCCAAGGTTTGCTGTCAAGGAAAGTCAGCCAGCATTCTCAAAGATCCATCCGACCCTGACAATGCTTTTCTACAACTCCTACCATTAGGGAATAGGTACAGAAGCCTGAACACACACACCAGCCAGTTTCAAAACAGTTTATACCCTACTGTTGTTAGAGTACTGAATGGACTCTCAAACTCTTAATATTTGCCTGTGCCTGCTTTTGCCACTGTTTACCTATTATTTACTTATCTATGCTATTTAACTATGTGATCTGCCTGTATTGCTTGCAAGACAAAGCTTTTCACTGTGCCTCAGTACACGTGACAACCAATTCAAATCAATTCATGAGGTCTCACCATTAAGGAGAGTGAATGAGTGCCTATGGAGGTGGGATGGGAGAAATAGGGCATAGGGACTGAGTGAGGGCAAGACAACATGAGGGAGAGGTTAGTAGCCTTAAGGAGTCTTAGAAGGAAGTGGATCAAAGTCCCTGAGAACCTAGACAGGCCTGCTAACCAGCCCAAACCTCTGAGTTTTTCTCCCCCCAACTTTCAAAATGGCAGCACAGTAGGGCTCTTGAGCCAGTGCTTATCCATTCTGCTTTTTTCTTCTCTTCTCACTTTTCTTTCCTTTAAGTTTGTTCTTGGTACCACCTTATCTTTGGCAGAGAGATAGTCATGGAGGCAGTAGCAATGACAATAGTTGAGGGCCGACAGTTGGGTCTCTGGAGCGAGGCGGTCGGTGCAATGCCACTGAGGCTTCTTTGCAATCTGGGGCATGGAAGCAGCTTGGGGCTCAATGTTGTTCCAGATCAGGATTCTGGAGATCTGCAGCAAAGCGAGCCAGGGTGGACTCTTGCAGTCAGCAGCAAGATGGCATCATAGAGGCGTGCATGTCCAGCACACGGGAGACCTACTTGCATGGGAGAAAGAGATCAAACCCATAGCAGGGAAGCCCAGTGCGAAGTATCTGCATGTCTATGGCTAAAGGAGGACTTAATTCCTTAATTTTTTTCTACTTTATAGAAAGATCAACTTTTAACTTACCTCTTTATTTTTCTAATTTGTACCTAAGATTTTGTACCTAGGTACCTTTTTAACCTAAGATAGTGCCAGGAATGGCAATTTTGTGCACTTCTCATTGTACTCCTGTATCACTTTACAGGAGTACATGTGACAATAAATTTAATTCTAATTATATTTGTTGAAAATTATTTTTAAATTTTGAGACCACCTGATGTATTTGACATTCTCTTTTCAGATTTCATGATATTAGCTTCCACCTGAAGCCAATAGACATGTCACAATAATTTCTCCCTACCTGTAAAACTTAAAAATTAGGCATTTCATCAGTTTTAATTTCGTAATTCACTGTCTGAGAGAATATAGTAATGTAACTGATTATCTTCTCTGCCTGATGATAATACTGACACCTGAGCACTTGGAGTTTCCCTTGGGATAGTGGCAAAAAGAAAAGGCCATTGGGAAAGGGAAAAAAAATCAGCACCATCTCAGTCTTTATGGAGTTTCCTTTTAGGTGAGAGGCAAACCCTGACACTACACTATTGTCTACAAAATTCAAGCCAATCGAATTATGTTTGGAGTAATTATTGGAGTTTATTTTTCAATAAAGCTCCATGATGCAAGTATTTGCCAAGTTAAAGATAAGTTTTACAGGAAAAAATCTTCTGATTACCATACTGTAAAATACATTGTGTAAGGATACTTTATTTTACTCAAAATAGAATCCTGAATGCTGTTTTCAAACTGGGGACTGAAAATATTAAAAATTAAAATTATATTGCTTATTAACTTCCACAGTTCTGAATTTTACATGCAACTTTCAACAATTCAAATTCAAGTGAGTTAGACACTTGTTTGAGAGTCCAAGTCGAATGGACTAATATAGAAATATAATATAAGTTATGCATTTTGCTGAAATATACAAAACATGCTTTGTTAAGTATTTCAAGTGGCAAATACATTGGGATATTCTGTTATTGAATTTATTGTAATTGAAGCACACAATCCTGTTTGGTATTATGTCAAGTTTTATAAAGTAACTACCTGTATTTGAAATATAGTTGAAAACAATGTGGGCAAATTGCTTATTGATCTACTGCCCATTATCAGTATGCATTTTAAGTGTTTTTGAATTCTGTTAAATGGACATATCAATGTTAATTGCAGATTTTCTTTTATTTTCCCTCAAACTAGAACACATAGCATTGATCCATTATAAAACATGTGCAGTGTAGCAATTAAAGTTCAGCATTCTACACAGTGGAAAACTATAATGGTACTGATGGTAAGCATTTTAAACATTTCTAATTTAATTAATTAAGACATATAGTTAAATAAGTAATGTTTTTGATCCATAACTACCTAATATCATTTACTGTTTGCATGGCATTCTGGAAAGTTTGGTTGCCTTCAAAAGACCACCAGTAAGATATGATGTCTAAACTGCAGACAAGTGTAATTTAAAGCAAACTACAAGATGGTTACAAATAAGGAAGGTTTATCAGTCCACCTTAGTTCACCACTTGCCAGATATTACAAGTCAGTGTTTAAACAACTTATTTCTGAAACTAATGCAAAGCACAAAGATTTAACCAGTTCTGTTACTTGAACTTCTTTTCTGAATGTTTGTTTGATTTGCTACCAGATGAAAAGATCTTTAGATTTCCAGCAATAGTGGTGTCCAGACAGCCAACACTAATACACTCTACTAATAGACAGCAAATAAAGAACTAAAATATATTGGTTAGCATTCATTTACAAACTCTGCTACATTTTTTTCCATTGAGAGCATACATTCCCATAAAATATGGATATTTTGACAGAATGCACACAGGATTTAGTTTTGAACTGATTGTATAATTGTCAGTGTAGAGTAAATACATTCCTATATAAGCAATATTTTAAACAGTTGTTCTGGATGAGCCGAAAACCCGAACCCATTTCAGAAGCTATTACGTGCTCTGGCGCAAGGAAGCAAATGAGGATGCAGCAACCTGGATTTTGTAATTGTAGAGATGTCAAATTTAATAGGATGCCTCATTATTACTCCTCTGAAACTGATAGTCTTTGGAAGCTGCATATGTGAAGTTAAAACCTGAAATCCAAAACTCTGTTCTGTAATTCCATAGTCATTTATGGGTTGCAATATTAAAGTTACCTTAATCTTTAATCAATTAAAAATAGTTGAATAAAAACTGACCATTTTTTGCTGTTCAATTCATAAAAATGTTTAATGAGTTCCACGTTGTTGACTGAAGTGTAACTGAGATTTTAGCACTCATAATTACTCCTAAACAAAATCACTGGTCCTGAAACATAACTTTGTAAGTGTGTAATCTTACATTCTTTATTATTTTGGAGACATTTAACCGGTTTCTAAACTATTTCCAAAGGTTTTTTGCCTTTTTATCAGCTCCTGTATCTCATGTAATCCCATGTATCTATCCAAACACTTATTTCATTCTCCCTGTAAAATCTAATTACAGAAGAGAAATGGTTTCGGGTTTTCAGCTCATCCTGAACTGTTTAAAATATTGCTTAAATAGGAATGTATTTACTCTACACTGACAATTATACAATCAGTTCAAAACTAAATCTGTGTGCATTCTATCAAAATATTCACATTTTATGGGAATGTATGCTCTCAATGAAAAAAATGTAGCAGAGTTTTTAATTCAATGGTTTTAAACACCAGTTTGTAATCTATATATTATCCGCTAAAGAGAACATACCTATCCTTTCAGAGGGACAGAAACCATCACAATATATTCAAATTCTATATGCATTCTTCCTACATATCATATACCTCCTCAAACCTGTTTATGCAAAATATGCTTGTGTAATTCTAGAAGCTAGTACTATTGCCAGTACCAAACATTTAATTAATTCATGGGTTTCCTTGCTAAAGTCACCAATTGGCAAGATTCCCATTGTAGTTCTTGGATCTGGGAGTGTGCCAAACAAGGTCTACATTGCAGCTGTAGAGGGTTGATGTGGTGCTGACACTTCCAGCTGCAGCACAGCAGCGGAAATGATGGCACAAGTTAATGAAACCAATATATACAGGCACATTTTGAAATATTGGTGATCACATTTAAACTCTCACATTACTGGCTGTAACTACATACATTTTGAAACATTGCCAAGTTATCCATGTTAATAAACCTAACTATAGGTAGACAACTTACCTTTATTGAAGGATCACAGCATAATTCAGCATGGAAGGGCTATTCAACATGTTCAGCCAGATTTCACCAAAGCTCAATTGGAGACAGGAAATTTCTTAGCTTGATTTACTTGCCTCAGGGAAAATTGCCCCAAAAAGGCAAAATTTTCATTCCAGAGGTCTAGTGCAGGATAAATTCAGGCGCACCTTCTCACACATTAGAGCCAGCCACAGGGACTGCCAAGACCTAGTCGGGTTGGTTAAAAGGGCTGCTTAATTTCACTGGGACTTTTGCAAGTTGCTTGGTTAAGCATTAGGACAACCAACTCTCACCTATTCATACAAAGCTCAGCACTCATTCACACAAAGCCTCCACAATCGCCATGTAAACCTAGGACACCCCATCTCTTCCTAAGTTCCCTTGTAGCTAGTGTCAACTTAATACCAATTCATGACACTGACCCAGAAACCTTTATCCTTGCACCCATGGAAACTCATTGAAGACTTACCATGCTCAGGTATTCGGAGATATTTATTTGATTTCATCTCAGAATGGCTAAGTATCCATTATATATAGAAGCCATTCAATGTATTTAAATCCTCTCTCATTCTTAACCACTTATGAAAGCAAATATTTGAATTCATCGCCTCTCAGATAGCCGAACCTTCAATAATCACTTTAGTAAGAGCTTTAAAAATCTCCCCAACCATAGCAGATTGTGGAAGCAATCAAGAACAATAACACTAATTTTTGTCTTAAATTACTTAAGATGTGGCATCGCTAGCTGGGCTAACATTTATTGTTGTTCTAGGGTACCCTTGAGATGATGGCAGTGGATTGTCTTCTTGATGTACAGCCATCCATTTACTATAGGGACATCCACAATGCTACTGGGGAGGGAGTTCCAATATTTTGACCCAGCAACACTGGAAAAGGCAATATATTTCCAAGTCTGGATGGTGAGTGGCTTGGAGGGGAGCTTGCAGGTGGTAGTGATCCCATTTATCTGCTGCTATTTTCCTTCTAAGATAGTACTGGTCATGGTTTTGAAAGATGATGTATAAGGAGCATTCGTGAATTTCTGCAGTGCATCTTGTAGCTGGTACTGTCACCTGCTGAGTATCGTCAGTGGAGGAAGTGAATATTTGTGGATGCACTATCTACCAAGCAGACTATTTTGCCCTGGATAGCATCAAGCTTTAGTGCTGTTGGAATTGCACCCATCCAGGCAACTGGGGAATATTCCAACACATGATTTGTGCCTTGTAGATAGTGGACAGGCTTTGGAGCATCAGGGAGGGTGTTACTCACTAGGATTCTAAGCCTCTGACCTGCTCTTGTAGCCATAGTATTTATATGGCAGAAGTGGGTACTGCAGATGCTGGAGATTAGAGTCAAAATTAGAGTGGTGTTGGAAAAGCACAGCAGGTCAGGCAGCATCTGAGGAGCAGGAAAATCAGCGCTTCGGGCAAAAGTCCTTCATCAGAAATGGGACATGGCCAGTTCAGTTCAGTTTTAAGTTTTAAACAATAACCCTTTGGGTGTTGAAACTGGTGGAATTGAATGGTGATACAATTGAATATCATAGGACAAAGGTTAGATTCACTCTTGTTGGAGATGACCATTACCTGGCACTTGTGGTGCAAATATTATTTAATACTTAGCAGCCTAAGTCTGAATTTTAGATGAACCAGTTGTGTTTTAAATGACATACAATTGCCTTAGCCACCATTACTGGGATTCTCTTTTTAAACTACAAACATCTATTGTTAGACGTCTACTGGAATTTTTCATTTAACCTCCAGGTTCGTTGAAATATTACTATACTATCTAGATATGAACTCCCAGAAGAGGATCCAGCACTGTTGTTGGTCAAACGCCATCTCCTGTTCATGTGGCCTTGCTAATGGAAGAGGTTCCCCTTCCACAATTAAGGACTGGCTGCTAAGGCCATTTTTTTAAACCTTAAAGTTAAACATGTTTGAGAAAAAGGTTCCTCCACCTTGGAATATATTGTCATATTCCTCAAAAAAGCAGCAAGCTGCTTCTCCAGTGCTGGGGACATCTCATTGACCGCCTAGCTTCCAAGTACCTGGTACCCTTACGTGGGCAATCAGCCGACTTTGAAACAGTGGGTTTCACATTTCTATTCAACCATCTTAGACTTCTATTCAACCGAAAGCCACAATGGAAAGACTGACCCCAGCTTCTCTCTTTCTCTCCAGCTAATCCCTCACTACAAGAATTTTCAGATTATTTATATATTTTCTGGCAATGTATCATTGCAACATGAAGCTGGAACTGTATTTTGTAACTGAAAGACTTTGAAATCAGATTCTTAGTTTGTCAATACTAGCCCTGTTCTTTCCTAATATTCAAATACAATGCATGGATATGCTTCTTAACCCTGGACAACAGAATTCATGAACAGCCTCTTCAAGCAACACCAGCCATCTGCATTATATTTGTCCCATACACTAATTGCCAAACCAGACCCTTCTGTCTGTACTGATAACATTCTTGCTTCTTTTCTATGACCCGTTCTAGCATCTGTTTCCATCAGAAAGCACACCCCCTGTGTGTCAGGCAGGTAGCTTTAAATGGCATTAACAGCACAAATTTAGGCCTGCTGCTGAAACATCCATCTATTTGTGCATTTAGTGCCTACTGCATGCATCGATCATAGAACTCAGCAAATAACAAGATCTTTGCATGTTGGCTGTAGTGGAAACAACGGCTCCTAGATAATTCCATATTCCAAGGCCTGTTTGCAGAAAGACAATTATACTTCACAAATTAGACGACTTTCATAGTTATACTGTAAATGCTTTCAATTTAGTTTACAGCAGCCATTAAGTATCTTCTGTGATGTCAGAAACATGAATGAGATTTTGTGAATTTACAGACTTGAGCGCACCAGCTAATTTAAAAAAAATACAACAGCCGTTTGTAATTTTCAAATGCTCATAGTCAGAATGGCTGCGAATTTTACACTACCAGCTACTGTAGGAAAAAAATTGAACTTTGCCTAGTCTCAGTGGTGAAAGTATAAAATGGCTGCAGAATTGAACAAAAGAAATGAGCATTTACGTTGAGCAAGGGAAACAGTGCTCCAAACTGAATTGCACTGAACAGAGAACCCAGCAAGGACAGATTTTGACTGAAGACATACTTTGAACCTTAAATGATTGTTAGGGAGAGAGAAGACATTGGTCAATGTCTGATAACACCCTCATTTCAATCTGGAGGGTTTGAATAATGAAAACTGCAGAAATGTGATTGATTTACCCATTATATATCCCAATTGAGAGAGCATGTCTGAGAGAGAAGAAACAAAATAAAACAAATCAACATATGCAGAATTTCAAATTGTCAGTTATCAGCTAGTGTAATTATGGGAGAACAGACAAGATTTTTAATTATGCTGAGACACATTCTGGGTCACAAGCAAATATCATACTGTTAAGAGAAATATTTACAAAAGAGCGGCACGGTGGCCCAGTGGTTAGCACTGCTGCCTCACAGCGCCAGAGACCCAGGTTCAATTCCCACCTCAGGCGACTGACTGTGTGGAGTTTGCACGTTCTCCCCGTGTCTGCGTGGGTTTCCTCCGGGTGCTCCGGTTTCCTCCCACAGTCCAAAGATGTGCAGGTCAGGTGAATTGGCCATACTAAATTGCCCATAGTGTTAGGTAAGGGGTAAATGTAGGGGTAGGGGTATGGGTGAGTTGCGCTTCGGCGGGTCGGTGTGGACTTGTTGGGCGGAAGGGCCTGTTTCCACACTGTAATCTAATCTAATCTAAGATAGCAGAAAGATCAAGCCCAGGATGCAAATAATGCATAGGGCACTACACTAAAAAAGGTGCATGACCAGCATGGAGTAGCTCTCTAACTGGAAGAAGCTGAAATCAATCTTTTAAACAAACACTGATTTTAAACAACACAAATTTAGTAAGCCTATAAAGATGATTGCTCAAATGACAAGGCTGATGATTCTGATCAATTACTCTACACCGTACAGTAGACTGTCATCAGGTCTAAAGTTAATGATTTGTTATTGCAACATAACTGCAGAAAAACTTCACATGCACATGGTGTGTTAGGTAGACATTGTAGGCAAGATTGTCACATGGCACCAGTAAAGGGTCAACAGCTGCAAAACAAGGAGGGATGATTTATGAACCTATGCTTTGAACACTACCACAAGCTTTGCAGACCTGTGAAGCGGCTCAAGATGGTGATCCAAAACATGGATCCCAATGTAGTACTGAAGCTATATGACAGAATAATACCTAAACCAAATCAACAATGAAGTGGCAGAATAAACATATGGAAATCCAGATTGTGAAGGTTTAGCAAAATCTACTAAATTCAAAGTTTGTGAGAAGATTTGGAGCTCGGGTGCTCATTGTTGTGGTTCTGTTTGCCGAGCTGGGAATTTGTGTTGCAGATATTTCGTCCCCTGTCTAGGTGACACCCTCAGTGCTTGGGAGCCTCCTGTGAAGCGCTTCTGTGATCTTTCCTCCGGCATTTGTAGTGGTTTGAATCTGCCGCTTCCGGTTGTCAGTTCCAGCTGTCCGCTGCAGTGGTCGGTATATTGTGTCCAGGTCGATGTGCTTATTGATTGAATCTGTGGATGAGTGCCAT
>NC_057715.1:52175936-52189739 GCF_004010195.1 Chiloscyllium plagiosum
CGGCAGATTCAAACCACTACAAATGCCGGAGGAAAGATCACAGAAGCGCTTCACAGGAGGCTCCCAAGCACTGAGGGTGTCACCTAGACAGGGGGCGAAACATCTGCAACACAAATTCCCAGCTCGGCGAACAGAACCACAACAAATCTACTAAATCTTGCCAGTCAGGGAACACTTCAGTGCTAAAAGACATTCAGCCTCCAAACTTCAGGTAAGCGTCCTCCAAGTCAGCCTTCAAGATACATGATAACGCAGAAACCAATAGCCAATCTCAGTCATCGTGAGGACAGCCTTAACTGTGGAGTTCATGTTGTGCCACATGTAATCTCTACCATAGTTGGATTTGTAAAATCTTTCTTACTATTCTGTTTTGACACAGTACTTTGATTACTTGAGATTACAAATAGTTCTGGGCATACAGTGTTTCAGCAGCCAGTGTCTGCGCATGCATGACATCGATGCCAGTCTTTGTGCCATTCTGTACACATGCAGATATCAGCTGCCGACAGAGCAGCTGAGAGGTACTGCACAGAGAACAGCTTTCTTACATTTTTTAAAAGGTACTGCATTAAATTTACTTCTGTTTCGCTAATAAATATAATTTCAAACTTCATTCAGGCTGTGCTAAACTTTGCATTAGACTTTTGGATGATTTTTGAGTGATCATGAGTGATATTTTTTCCTGGTCCGCCTCAACTCACTTTTCTCATAGGCCCTGTGATTTATATTAAGTGACATTGTACAGGAACACAACTACAGCATTTTAAGAGAACTACCTGTATCTCTCTACCCGAATTGGTTTGTGCAGTTTTTGATTATTTGTTACTTTGGTTAGACCCTCATCTTGCGAGTAATACTTACTCATATTATTCTAGCCATTTGGTTTGCATCGAGCACTAAGTTTTTCATTATTTGCAGTTATCTCTGCCTTAATTGGTTCATAGGTCATCCCTTCACTTTTTATCCAGCTGTTGACACTTTATCACACCATGTGACATTCTTGATTACCTGCAAAGACTTGTTATTCAGCTGGTTGACAGTACTCTCACTATTTGTACTTATCGGTTGACACTTAATGACCAGGAATTATCCTGCCATTATCTCTCTACCTATATGTTCTGCACCTGTGTGCTTCCCTCCACTTCAACTGAAAGAAGCACCACTCTAAAAGGTTGTGATTTCATATAAACCTATTGGACTTCAACCTGGTGTTGAAAGATTTCAGATTTGTTTGTGCCAGTCCAATACCAACGTCTCGACTTCAAAATACGTTGCCATAATGTACATTGTGTCAGAATGTGGGGAAGTTCCTTGGGCAATGAGAGCTGGAGCAGGGATGCAGAGTCAAACGTGCAAAAGATACAAAGCAGTGCAATATTCTGTTTGAATTGTGAACTATTTAGCAAAGTCTTTGCCAATTTGCCAGAGTGTGAATCTCTTATGCATGATATTACAGCACCATAAATGGCTTTCACGAGAACAAAACAAGTACAATGATTATGGTGAGGCACCATGATGTGAATGATCAAGTCCACTTCCAGTGGAATATCAGAGAGGCTGCATTTGCAGCAACCATGATATAAAGATAAGTTGCATTAAAATGACCTGCTTCATTTAAATTTTATGTATACAGAGACTAGAAGTGGGAGTGACTAGAATTAACAGATTTGTTAATGAATAATTTTCTTTATTGACCTGTGTTGGCTAACTTGCATCTGTAAATCATACCGAGTAAAATTTTTAATGTAAAGTGGGATTTTTAGGTGAATGCATTTTTATGGACTACACTGGATCACTTATCTGGTCACATGACACCTCTAACCTAAGTGCTTTCATTTTAGTTTGTGATGGACATTAGACACCAATTAGAAAGAACCTGCATCCCTTTTAAGGCACTGTTGAAATTTGCAATCTGTATTCTTTAGTAAAAAAAAGAAAAGAAGTTTGATTGTTCTAAGGTACTTGACTTTTCACACTCCTGACTTCATTGATAAAAATGAAAACAAATGATGTAAAGCTGCTGCCTCAGATTTCAATATCACAGAGTTATTTTCTTTTGCAATCACTTTCAGAAGCAGATGCATTCATTTCTATAAATGTTAGTGCTGTGCCAGAAAGAAAAGCATTCCACTGGGGTCAGAAAATATCTAAGTACCATCTTAGATAGATTTCATACAACTTGATTGGATTCCAAAGTATTGGACAACACAAATACAAAATGGATTAATTATATATTAGTTGGAACCAAAAGATTTATCCCAGAAACCTCTCGTAGTGCTAAGAGCCAAAGGAATTTTTCTCGTGCAAGTAAACCCAATCTGAATAATATTTTGAATTTTCACAATGTAGCAGTACTACAAATTCACACACCTCCATTTGCTTGCAGCAATAAAAAAAAGACAGATGAAGGTAATCAACAAGAATCCAGAGGAAGCATGCATGCAGCCTCAATACAGACTGATAAAATTACTTCATTCTCTACTCAGGTGCTGATTTGCTCCTACACTACATTAAGTAATGTCAGGAAACAATTCATTTGATTCAACCCACATGCACAATTCAAGTTTTCAACATTCTGCACATAAATCAGAATCTACCAATAGGGGATAAACAGCCCCAAAAGTGAGAATCTATTACTGCTGGATTTCTTAGAGAACAAACATTCATGATGTGATCTTAATTGGGACTTGAGCTTAGCCTCTCGTTGACCAGAAAGACAAAAGACCTCAATAAAAATTCTTTACCTGAGCCATTAAACTGTACGTAATCACATCCATTTTAACCAGTCCTTTTAGTTATTCATTAACTATCTAAATCTCCATGTGCATGATTTTTCACTACAAGGCTTTATAAGTATCGTACACATTATCCTCAAAGCATCCCTCCTACATTAGATTTTTTCTAATCAATTACCAATTGAATTTTAGTGTCCATTATTCAAAATTCAAATATATTTTAATCATAACTTGAAATGTGAAGGTGTTCAAATTGAAAATCTTGGTAACTTTTTCCAAAAAAATTATGCAATCTTCTTTGAAGAAGCTGAGAAGAACATCAGTACCAAAATGAAAATTCAATTTTCTATATTCATTATATTTATAACTTTGAAAGATTTACAAACTTGGGGTCATAGCTTGATATTGTGACAAGTAGGTTTGACCGGGGAAACCCAGTGGATGTGGTCTACCTAGACTTCCAAAAGGCCTTTGATAAGGTGCCACACGGGAGGCTGCTGAGCAAGGTGAGGGCCCATGGTGTTCGAGGTGAGCTACTGGTATGGATTGAGGATTGGCTGTCTGACAGAAGGCAGAGAGTTGGGATAAAAGGTTCTTTTTCGGAATGGCAGCCGGTGACAAGCGGTGTCCCGCAGGGTTCAGTGTTGGGGCCGCAGCTGTTCACATTATATATTAATGATCTGGATGAAGGGACTGGGGGCATTCTAGCGAAGTTTGCCGATGATACAAAGTTAGGTGGACAGGCAGGTAGTACTGAGGAAGTGGAGAGGCTGCAGAAGGATCTAGACAGTTTGGAGGAGTGGTCCAGGAAATGGCTGATGGAATTCAATGTGAGCAAATGCGAGATCTTGCATTTTGGGAAAAAGAATAGAAGCATGGATTACTTTCTGAACGGTGAGAAAATTCATAAAGCCAAAGTACAGAGGGATCTGGGAGTGCTAGTTAAGGATTCTCTAAAGGTAAACATGCAGGTTGAGTTCGTGATTAAGAAAGCGAATGCAATGTTGTCAATTATCTCAAGAGGGTTGGAATATAAAAGCACTGATGTGCTACTGAGACTTTATAAAGCTCTGGTTAGGCCCCATTTGGAATACTGTGTCCAGTTTTGGTCCCCAGACCTCAGGAAGGACATACTGGCACTGGAGCGTGTCCAGCGGAGATTCACACGGATCATCCCTGGAATAGTTGGTCTAACATATGAGGAACGACTGAGGATACTGGGATTATATTCATTGGAGTTTAGAAGAGTAAGGGGAGATCTAATAGAAACTTACAAGATAATACATGGCTTGGAGAGGGTGGACGCCAGAAAATTGTTTCCGTTAGGCGAGGAGACAAGGACCCATGAACACAGCCTTAGAATTAGAGGGGGTAAATTCAGAACAGAAATGCGGAGACTTTTCTTCAGCCAGAGAGTGGTGGGCCTGTGGAATTCATTGCCACAGAGTGCAGTGGAGGCTGGGACGCTAAATGTCTTCAAGGCAGAAATTGATAAATTCTTGATGTCACAAGGAATTAAGGGCTATGGGGAGAATGCGGGTAAGTGGAGTTGTAATGCCCATCAGCCATGATTGAATGGCGGAGTGGACTCGATGGGCCGAATGGCCTTACTTCCGCTCCTATGTCTTATGGTCTTATATCAGACAAATAAGAAGAATTGTAATGAGTGACAAGGTGATGGTATGGAAAAATGTCATACCTATATCTCTGAAACATGTTGCACTGAATGATTAACTGGATTAATAGAGTGCAAGGATGTGGAGAACACCTAGTGCCAATGATTCTCATTTGAAGAACTGGTATTGAGATAGTGGGCTGAACGGCCTCTTTCTGCATTATAAGACTTGTGATTCTGTGAGAAGCTGAATACTACATTTTTTCATTTTAAGACAAATTTCAAGTTTGTAATTAAACATAAGTCTATAGTGATGATAATATTTGCACACAAACCATCAACATATCCTGGTCAGTTTAGCAATGATTAATATTTTACCAAATCAAAAAATTAACAGGTTTACTATAATTTATATATGCTCCAGCATCTTCAATATGGATTGCATCAAATGCTCTAGTGACAATATAAATGGAGACATTCTTAACTTAAGGGAAGAGAGTAAGGATAGATGGTGAACTGAAAGGACTGGAGAGAATGCATAAGCAGCCACTGTTTACAATGAAGAGCTATTGTTGACAACATAGTAGCAAGATGACAGATATTTAGAAAAGGACTTCCACAAGGTTCTTCAAATGCAGCAGTAAAATGTTGGTGGAGCTAATCAAGAGCAAAGTAATTGGCCTATTCAGCAGTATTAGAACATAGAACATAGAAGAATACAGCGCAGTACAGGCCCTTCGGCCCTCGATGTTGTGCCGATCCAAGCCCACCTAACCTACACTAGCCCACTATCCTCCATATGCCTATCCAATGCCCGCTTAAATGCCCATAATGAGGGAGAGTCCACCACTGCTACTGGCAGGGCATTCCATGAACTCACGACTCGCTGAGTAAAGAACCTACCCCTAACATCTGTCCTATACCTACCCCCCTTAATTTAAAGCTATGCCCCTTTGTAATAGCTGACTCCATACGTGGAAAAAGATTCTCACTGTCGATCCTATCTAAACCCCTAATCATCTTGTACACCTCTATCAAGTCACCCCTAAACCTTCTTTTCTCCAATGAAAACAACCCCAAGTGCCTCAGCCTTTCCTCATACGATATTTCTACCATACCAGGCAACATCCTGGTAAACCTCCTCTGCACCCGTTCCACTTGCCTCCACATCCTTCCTACAGTATGGCGACCAAAACTGCACACAATACTCCAGATGCGGCCGCACCAGAGTCTTATACAACTGCAACATGACCTCGGTACTCCGGAACTCAATTCCTCTACCAATAAAAGCCAGTACGCCATATGCCTTCTTCACCGCACTATTTACCTGGGTGGCAACTTTCAAAGATCTGTGTACAATTATCTGTATTATAGACCATGGAAGCAAACAAGAAATTACTGGGTCACTAATAATCTGAATTGTAATTTAGTTTGAGAAATCATTCTCTTTAATAAATAGTGAGAAAATCTATGCTGACAGCTTTGTTCTGGTTCAAAGCTCCTTTTATTGAACTAGACAGATTGTGCAACTGTCCAAAATGTTACTTAGACACAGAAAATACCAACCATTACAAAAGGATACTTAATTAAATAGGAAAACCAAGTATTGGCATTACTAAAATAAAGAGTGCTGGAAATGTTCCAACAGGTCAAGCAGTAAACAGGTCAACACCAAAGAATGTTTCTGATCAATAACCAGGCATCATCCCTACTGCACAGCATCTATTATGTGGCGCATCTCATATAGGCGTCAAAACATGGACGTCAAAGATCGAGACCTGGACACGTAAACATGCAAGTAGGGATTCAGCCCCTCAACACATTTCAGATGAATTCCAAGTAGGCATATCCATCAGACAATATTTTTGATAAAATAAATTGTTATTGCTACAAAAGTAATTAAACTTTCGAGAGGCACTCATGGTCTGAACGCCATACAGTCATTGACGCAACACAATGCAAACTGGAGTCAGGCATTAAGACTGTACACAATCGCTGTTGCATCAGTCTCTGTGGGAAGTCCCCCAGGAAACGGAGCCTGCTGATGGATAAATCACTGTGTCTGTAACACTCTAACAAAGCTCCTGAAAGTTGTAAATTTTCCAGAGTTCTAATTTAGTTAAACTTAATAGTTCTCCAGAAAAAGAGCATTAAAAACTTAGCTAAATTCTGAGTAACTATTAAACTGACCCTCCAACTCACTGCTGACGTTCTCAACTACTCCTCCCTCAAAACTTTACACGTTCCCCCCCCCCCCCATCCTCTGATAATTACCCCCAATCTGACGACCCACCCTTGTCCTAACACAACACAGCTGGTGATGTTGGTTCCAGCCAAGTCCAAGTGATGCCCCTACTCTGACACAGCCCATTCCCCACTACCAGACCTGCAACCCACCCCCGAATTAAATTCAGCTTAGCATGTACTTATTCACCCACATGACATTCTTCCCACCTTGGTACAATAATACCTCATCCACAAGGGACCCAAACCCCTCAAGCAACTGCCCCCCCAACCCCACACATAGGAGCAGTTGAAGTGCTGGCCGCACCTAATAATTAAATCATACCATGGTGTACAAACTGCGACAGAAAGAAGACATGGTTTTTATAAGTTTCTTCTTTACTGCTCTGTGACAGGAGGTAACTGTCCAGGAATCTCCAGTGCAGAAGACATCTAAAAAGGTAAGTCGCATTTTAGAAATCCCAGATACTAATCTGACTAAACGCCACTGCACTTCACAATATGCATGTGTCTCCTTGACCCACTGACACACCACTGCATTTACCACCCTCGCCTCAAAAAATGGTGGTAAGTGCTGGGTACATCCAGAATCAGGGCCTCCATGCCATTTTGGCCAAGCCAGAGTCCCTAGCCACCTTTGCAAAAATTCAGATCTTAGGATTCAACTACTCAAATTTTAAATGGAGAGAGAGCACAAGAGAATCAATTGATAAAACATTCTGCAATATTGACCCCAATCAATAAAGGTAATATAATGCTAAATATAGACCAATAATTGAGCAAAAAATACAGTCAGAATATCACCTTTGGAAGTCTTGGTCATTGAGCTTAAGCACACACTTATCATCAGGAATCAAAAGTAAAAGAGAAAATAAGCTCATTATAAAAATGATGAGGTGTTCAAATATATCAAGTGTAATAGTAACATAAAATTAAGAAAATCCTTTCCAATTGGTTTCTGAATTTGCAACCAGATAAATTCAGGTTAAGAGTGCCAATAGATAAATGGGGCTAGATCAGCAGAATTACTGAAGTTTTCCTGATTGAGGGTTGCCAGAATATATAATACCCAACTAAAAATGTCAATCCATTTTAATTATGATTAGATATGATTGGTCTTATTCTGCAATCGGTCAGACACTCAAAAACAAAATTGAATGTGTATCTACTATCAAAAGAATTCAATAGGTATTTGAGTTATATATGAACAATGTAGTTATTTTGATAGATTTACTTATTAGGATGTCTGAGCTCCAGTGTGCAACTGTGTTTTTCAAATGTTAAGATGAGGCTGATTTTATCCTTTGATAATTATCACTATTGCAAAGAATAATCAAAATGCTGATGCTAATTGGAAGTGTACCTTAGGCAGAATTGGTAAATGATCAACTCCTTTATGACATAATGCATCAGCAAAGCCACAAGTGGAAGGTCTCACTTCAATCAAATATTGATAACTGATGCAAATGTATTTAAAAAATGAATATCATGGCACCTGTGGGTATTGTGAACAACTTGACATGATTTGCACATTCAATATTGCACAATTCAGAATTGAATGTTGAAAAGGCAATGACTAAGATTAATAAGTACTAAAAATAGATTGAAGGAGGAAATTAGTTCAGTAACTTCTTGACAGAGAACACTTGAATTATCCTGAAATGAAATTAAAACATGCAAGACAAGTGCATAATCTTAGGACTAACAACCAAATAATATGGCCTAAATTGATGTACAGAACCTTCAGTCCAACTCATCCATGCCAACTAGAGTATTTTAAACTACTCCAGTACTCTTTGCCAGCAATTGGCCATATCCCTCTAAACCTTTCCTATTCATATCCCCATCCAGATGACAATGTTGTAAATGTACCAGCCTCCACCACTTCCTCTGGCAGCTCATTCCAAACATGCACTATGCTCTGCATTAAAAAAATTGCCCCTTAGGTCCCTTTTAAATCTTTTGACCTCTCACCCTAAACCTATGCCCTCTAGTTCTGTACTCCCCCACCCCAGGGAAAACTTTGTCTATTTATCCTCTCCATGCCCCTCATGATTGTATAAAGCTCTACAAGGTCACCCCTCAGCCTCTGGTATTCCAGGGAGAAAAAGCTCCAGCTTATTCTGCCTCTCCCTATCCTTCAACCCTGGCAACACCCTTATAAATCTTTTCTGAACCTTTCCAGGTTTCACAACTTCATTCCTATAGGAGGGAGACCAGAATTGCACACAATATTCCAAAACTGACCGAACCAATGTCTGGTATAGCTGCAACCTGACCTCCCAACTCCTATACTTTGATGCTTTGACCAATCAATGAAAGCATACCAAATGCCGCCTTCATTATCCTATTTACCTGTGACTCTTTCAAGGAACCATGAACCTGCATTCCAAGGTCTCTTTGTCGAGCAACATTTCTGAGGACCTTACCATTAAAGGTGTATCACTGCTCTAGCTTGCCTTTTTAAAATGCAGCTCCTCCCATTTAGATAAATTAAACTCCATCTGCCACTCCTCAGCCACTTGGCCTATCTGATCAAGATTCCATTGTACTCTGAGTTTCTTCACTGTCCACTACACCTCTAATTTTGGTGTCATATGCAAACTTGCTAACTATACCTCTTAAACTCACATCCAAATCATTTATATGAACTATAAAAGCAGTGGACCCAGCACTGATCCTTGTGGCACACCACTGGCCACATACGTCCAGTCTGGAAAGCAACCCCCACCACCACCCTCTGTCTTCTACCTTCGAGCCAGTTCTGTATCCAAATGGCTAGTTCTCCTGGTATTCCATGAGATATAACCTTACTAACCAGTCTCCCATGAGGAACCTTGTTGAACGCCTTAGTCAAGTCCATGCAGATCACGTTCCCCCACTCTGTCCACAATCCTATTTGTTACTTCTTCAAAAAACTCAAATCAAGTTCGTGAGACATTATTTCCATGCACAAAACTATGCTGACTATCCCTAATCAGTCCTTGCCTTTCCAAATACATGTAAATCCTGTCCCTCAGGATTCCCTCCAATGACCTGCCCACTACCGATGGCAGGCTCACAAGTCTAAAGTTCCCTGGCTTTTCCTTAGAACCTTTCTTAAATAGTAGCACCACGTTAGCCAACCTCCAGTCTTTTGGCACCTCACCTGTGACTATCAATGATTCAAATATCTCAAAAGGGCCCAGCAATCACTTTCCTTGCTTCCCACAGAGTACTAGGGTACACCTGATCAGGCCCTGGGGATTTATTCACTTTATGCGTTATAGCACCTCCTCCTCTGTAACATGGACCATAGAATCATACAGCACGGAAACAGACCCTTTGGTCCAACTCGTCCATATTCCCAAACTGAACTAGACCCACCTGCCTGTGTTTGGCCCAATGTCTCTTCAACCCTCATGCAGTATCCATGGAGAAACAGCAAGACTCAGCATTCATGGAGAGAGAGCAAGCTGATGTTGTCTGACCTGCTGTGATCTCCAACGAGCATGGTTTTCAGTACAGATTCCAGAATCTGCAGTAATTTGTCCCTCTAATCCTTTTCTATTATGTATTTAGCCAAATGTTCTAACTATATCTGCATCTACCACTTCATGTGGCAGTTCATTCCACACACACACCCTACTTCTTTTTTAAATAAAAACTGCCCCATATAAATCTTTCTTCTCTAACCTTAAAATGAGCCCTGTTTTGATCTCTCCCTATGCTAGGGAAAAGACACTTGCTATTCACCTTATCTTTGTCCCTCATGATTTTATAAACATGTTCAGGTCAAGATTAATTTTCTCCATCAGAATTTTGCCTGGGGGGGGGGGGGGGGGGGGGGGGGGTCAGCAATTGTCTTAACGCCTTGAAGTCTGAATCAAACTCACATTCACTGAACTTTCTCAAAACCACAAATTCTTCCACCACTGCCATCCTAAAAGTTTGTACCTTGAACAGTTGCAACACTGAACAGAAACTGGAGTGCATTCCAAAGTGCAGCCATATGCCTTTTGAATTAGTTCCAGGAACAGTGAGTGAACCATGAAGATTTTGTAAGATAAAGGAACTCTAGGAGGAGTGGGGGTTGGAGGAATGGAGAAGAGTGCAATTGAATGTTGCGGTGTAATGCTGGTTTATAGGTTACTTTGTTTAATACTTATTATACCTTTCATGTTTTACTTTGTGGTATAATTCTGTCAATTAATTTCTAGGCAAGCAGACTCTCGTAAATATTACAGGCCCCTAATTATAGTATTGCAACACAATCACCACCTCTCAGACAACTAGCGATGACCAACATTAAAAGTAGCCATGCCAGTAATGCCCACGTTTGATATTATTTATTTTTGTAAGGCCCAGTTGCCAGTGTGAAAGGGTGCACTCCACTAGCTTGGGTGAGTGCATCTTCAACAGCACACCAGGTGCTCAATGCTATCCAGCACAAATAGCCAGCTTTCAGATTAATGACCTCTGCCACTTAGTACAACTTGAGCAATAGATGCACTGCACATGTTAAAAGATTAAATGGAAATCTCTCTCTGGACATTAATGTAATATTGAAGGGTTAAACTGCACTGAGTGAACATTCTGGAAGTGGGTGGGGACAACAGTCAGGCAGGAATGCAAATGCCCCCCCCAACTCCAAATAGACAGTCATTTGCCACTACTCCCCCTATTATCAAATTAAACTATCATTCAATCTCTTCCATTCAGAAATGCCTTCCAGCCATCCCCTGAAGCTCGGTATGTCACACCTACATTGTCTTGGGGAAATCACTGAATCAGGAAGTCATCTGCATAATGATTCCCCAGGATTAGGATATTTACATTTGCATTATCTCAGAGGATAATCTCATCCTACCATTGTACCTGGGGTAACAGGTGACTGTGAGGGAGTGACTGGGGTTGTCTTGAGTAACATATGACTATGGGGGAGTGGCCAGAGTATCTGTGAGCATGACCAACTGACCTATATAAAGGGGATGTTTTTCTTTGTTCAGGGCCTCTTTTGACTTGACCTTGCATACCTGCAAGGTGGGGGGGGATGGTCAAAGGGAGTCACCTAGCTTGGACAAGCTTTAAATAAACTTTAACTGTTTGCAGAAGTTGGTGTACGCAAATTGCATCTCGTGTACGAAACCTCAGGAAAAGAACCCAACACACGTCTACCTGATATTTCCCTTTCAATTTGCACACTGTCCTGAATTGGATGTATATTTTTAATTCCTTTGCTGCCATGGGGTCAAAATCCTGAGAACTCCAAGCAGCACTGTTGAAATGCCAAAGAGTCAGTGTTTCTTTACTTTTAAAATTGTACGTTGAAATGAGAACACCATTATCAAACTAGCATTTTAAAAGATTACTGCATGCTTAGAAAAGCAAGTAGCCTAATACTGCAGGCATTGTGTAAACAGCTGTTCAAACAAGCAATAATTGAAGTGATTGCAAATAAATTGGAACCCAGGGGCTTCTATGTTCAGTTGCAGTTGGGTGGCAACAAGTTGCCTTCTGTGGACTCGTGACCTATTATTGATAAAGCCTTCTTGCCTTGCAACAACCATGACATTGTTTCTCAGCAACTTAACAGCTTCAGGCTGGGAATAAGACTGTGATTTCACCAACTTTGGAGCTGCCTCTGTTATCTTCAGTCAAAGGTCATATTAAATGTGAAGAAAACTGGTTCAGATTTTCCTTAAATCAAAACAGAACAAATAAAACAACTGCAAATGGAGGAGATCTGAAACAAAAAGAAATTGGTGAAACTCAGCAGGTCTGGCAACATCTGGGAAGTGGGGGGGGGGTGGGAGAAAACAATGTTTAGATTCTGGTGCTGAAACATCAGATCTGAGAGCAACTGGGGAAGAAAATGGTATGCTGAAAATAAGGTTGTAGGAGTAGAGATGAGTGGGTAGGTGAAGATGAACCCCAGGGAAAGACTTATGAAATAGGTAGACAAGGTGATTATTAAATATGATTATAATTATCCCTTCGCAGCCCTCATTATCACTCAGTCAGCTTCTCTTCTGTCCTGGCCCACTGTCAGTAAGGCTTCATTTGTCTTCCCATTTCATATCTAACTCCCTCTCCTGGCTCTGTCTCCACTAATACACCACAAAGGGAAGTTTCCCTGGGCCAGCAGCATAAATAGAACGTTTACTACCTGCTATCAGTTCTGATCAGAGTTACCAGACTCTAGACATTACCTCACTTTTCCTTCAGTTATTGAAAGCTGTGACTTTTAATTGATATTTGTGTTTCTTCAGACATTACCATTGCTTAACAGGAAAAGTGGCTGAGGAGAAACATTCTAGCCATCGTAAAAATCATATCAGCAACAGTATTACCACTGAAATATGAATCCAGAGACCAGGTAATGTTCTGGGGACTCAGATTATTCAAATTCTGCCATAGCTGATGGTAAAATTTTATGTCAATAAAAACCTGGAATTACAATTGAATGATTATTGAATTATTGTGGATTGGGGGGGGGGGGGGGGGGGGAGAATGTATTAGGGAATGAAAGTTTTAATGCGTAGTGTTATATGCTGACAGTTTATAACTGTTTACCCATAGCTACAGTCTAATTATTTGCAATAATCAATAGCTTTTAAGTATAGAAATCTGGCCTATGCTTCCTATTAACCTGGGGTTGGAACAACTTGGGTAAAATGAGAAATTATGTACATTTCAACTTGTGGAATAATTTTAAACTTTGTTTGAATATTTAACTTCTGGCAGTAACAGGCTTGGACTATACCCATTTCAAACAAGTATGCTATTTTGGAAAATGTAGGTGGATGGATTCTCAGGGGAACATAGCACGAACAGCCAAGTTTCTGGTATTGAGACTGGCTCTAATGCAACGAGGGGTACGTCGGGTTCCAAGAGATCAATTGTGTTAAGGGATTCTCTGGTCCATGGTACAGACAGGCGTTTCTGTGGCCAGCAGCGAAAAATCAGAATGGTGTGTTGCTTCCCTCATGGCAGGAGAGGGGGGCCAGCAAGAGGCCATTGTCCACATTGGAACCAACGATATAGGAAGGGAAGAGGTTGAGAGTCTGAAGGGAGATTACAGAGCGTTAGGCAGGAATTTAAAAAGGAGGTCCTCGAGAGTAGTAATATCTGGAATACTCCCGGTGCTGCGAGCTAGTGAGGGCAGGAATAGGAGGATAGAGCAGATGAATGCATGCCTGAGGAGCTGGTGTATGGGAGAAGGATTCA
>NC_057715.1:52191434-52208002 GCF_004010195.1 Chiloscyllium plagiosum
GTGGTGGACAAGTTGTTGGAGGGAATCCTGAGGGACAGGATGTACACTTATTTGGAAAGGCAAGGACTGATTAGTGATAGTCAACATGGCTTTGTATGTGGGAAATCATGTCTCACAAACTTGATTGTTACTGCCTCAAAAAAAAACTCAAAAAGGATTGATGAAGGCAGAACAGTAGATGTGATCTGTATGGACTTCAGCAAGGCATTCGACAAGGTTCCCCATGGGAGACTGATTAGCAAGGTTAGAACTCACTGAATACAGGGCGAACTAGCTATTTGGATACAGAACTGGCTCAAAAGGTAGATGACAGAGCGTGGTGGTGGAGGGTTGCTTTTCAGACTGGAGGCCTGTGACCGGGGAGTGCCACAAGGATCGGTGCTGGGTCCTCTACTTTTTGTCATTTACAGAAATGATTTGGATGCGAGCATTAGAGGTACAGTTCATAAGTTTGCAGATGACACCAAAATTGGAGGTGTAGTGGACAGCAAAGAGGGTTACCTCAGATTACAACAGGATCTGGACCAGATGGGCCAATGGGCTGAGAAGTAGCAGATGGAGTTTAATTCAGATAAATGTGAGGTGCTGCATTTTGGGAAAGCAAATCTTAGCAGGACTTATACACTTAATGGTAAGGTCCTAGGGAGTGTTGCTCAACAAAGAGACCTTAGAGTGCCGGTTCATAGCTTCTTGAAAGTGGAGTCGAAAGTAGATAGGATAGTGAAGGCGACGTTTGGTATGCTTTCTTTTATTGGTCAGAGTATTGAATACAGGAGTTGGGAGGTCATGTTGCGGCTGTACAGGACATTGGTTGGGCCACTGTTTGAATATTGCATGTAATTCTGGTCTTCATCCTATTGGAAAGATGTGAAAGTTGAAAGAGTTCAGAAAACATTCACAAGGATGTTGCCAGGGTTGGAGTATTTGAGCTATAGGGAGAGGCTAAACAAGCTGGGACTGTTTTCCCTGGAGCGTCGGAGGCGGAGCGGTGACCTTATAGAGGTTTACAAAATTATGAGGGACAAAGTCTTTTCCCTGGGGTCGGGGAGTCCAGAACTAGAGGACATAGGTTTAGGGTGAGAGGAGAAAGATATAAGAGAGACCCACGGGGCAACGTTTTCACACAGAAGGTGGTCCATGTATGGAATAAGCTGCCAGAAGAAGTGATGGAGGCTGGTACAATTGCAACGTTTAAGAGGCATTTGAATGGGTATATGAATAGGAAGGGTTTGGAGGGATATGGGCCAGGTGTTGGCAGGTGGGACTAGATTGGGTTGGGATATCTGGTCGGCATGGACGGGTTGGACTGAAGGGTCTGTTTCCATGCTGTGCATCTCTATGACTTGATTTCCAGTGTGTTACCCCAGTGAATTATGACAATACTTACACCAAATGAACTGCAATGGTTGCAGATGGTAGCTCACCACCATGCTGTAAAGCAATTAAGAAAAGGGATACAAATACTGACCTTGCTAGCAATGCTCACATTATATCATTAAGAAAACAATGCCCTTTAAGAACACACAACCACTGTGTATATTTCAGCAACTTTAATTAGTGGTATAAATAGTGCTGTCAAGATTAGAGTGGTGCTGGAAAAGCACAGTAGGTCAGGCAGCATCCCAATGAAGGGCTTTTGCCAGAAATGTCGATTTTCCTGCTTCTCAGATGCTGCCTGACCTGCTGTGCTTTTCCAGCACCACTCTCATCTTGACTCTGATCTCCAGCATTTGCATTACCCACCTCTACCATATTAATATTGCTATTAACATTGCAACAGCCACTTTAAATCAAATCAGCATTTAACCTGAAGATGATGGATCGCAAAACGGAACTGGTGGCAAGTGTCTCCTGCACGTGTAGTTAAGAGAGGATCATTTGGATCCATAATGATGTTGGCAATTCTGTCTGGCAGGTGTTGTAATTTGTTTTGTTTTTAAATCCTCTGATGCACTCTGCCATCATACCTACAAATTACACAGTCAAAATGATGTAGTACCAACTGAGTGTGATGTTTTAAAACATATTTTGGATCTGCTGCAGTACCCTTAGTATTGGAATTGCAAGTATTTCAAAAACAAATGTTGCAGCTTTCCTCTTTTTGGTACTGATACCCAGAGATACTGTTCCACTATTTACATGACATTGAGAATTTGAGCAGTTTTTTAAAAAGTTTGTGTGTATGATAATTCAGAATTTGAATGAGTTTTTTTTAAAATGGATTTTGGTACATTGTTGCTTCACATCATGAAAATACATCACAAGGCATGGTCTTCCATAAAGTGCTGACCTCTGTCTTCTGGTAGTTTAGATTAGATTCCCTAGTGTGGAAACAGGCCCTTCAGTCCAACCAGTCCATACCGACCCTCTGAAGAGTAACTCACCCAGACTTATTTCCTTCTGACTAATGCATCTAACACAATGGGCAATTTAGCATGGCCAATTTACCTGACCTGCACAGTTTTGGGCTGTGGGAGGAAACCGGAGCAACCGGAGGAAACCCATGCAGACACGGGGAGAACGTGCAAACTCCACATTGCTATGCAATACTAAATTAAGTATTGTTATACTCTAATTTATTTGATTGCTTGCTATGATTTTAAGTATTTTCCTTCACAATTTCTTTTGCAGTAATAGGATGTTAATTTTGCTACTTTAAGCCAGTCTTTTTGAAGAAAATGATTTTTATTTTTAATTCACATTCCATGCAAGCAATTAAATGTCCGTGTACTTGAACAATTGTAGCTCGTGTTTACGACTGGAATGATTCTCAACTTCGGGTTTTTTGTATTTATTATCAATCAGCACCCATTGTTTCAGTACCTTCCACATACTGCCATGAAATTTATAAACACATGCAAGGCATGTGGTTGTAAAATCTGACCTTGCACTACAACAACTTACATTATCATAAGCAGACATCTGGCTGCATTTTATCTTCAAACCTACTGTAATAGCTTTCAAGTACAGTTGAAAAATGAGAAGCTTATGTTCTACATTACATTAAGACTTTAAGGTCTATTCTGTCTTTATTCTGCTGGTACAAAGTAATATTTTGTGTTGGTTGCCGACTTAAATGCAATTTCTACCTTACTATCATAGAAACATTTACTTCTTGACAGTGGGGCCAACTTCTTTTACTGCCTGTTTTTTGGAGTGGTGGGAGTTTAGTTCCAACATGTACAAATTAAGAACTACCAGGGAAGAGACTTTACAGTGACTTTTTTTTAAAAAAAGGTCAAGTTCATATATATACACATGGAGAACTGCGCCACGGTTTCTAGTAAGACTGGAGAACTGTTTATCAAAGAGTCAGTGAAAGGGAGAAGAAAGGCTTTTCTTATTTAGTGTGAAAAGAAAAAACTATGGGTATAAAATGCAGTATCATTGGCCACAACACACAAGGTGGCTGTTCAGCCTATTGCATCCTTGCTGGTGCTCTGGAAGAACAACTGCTTGTCTTATTTCTCCACTTTGTGAAAAGTGTTTTCTCTTCAGATAATTATCAAATAAAGTTGGTTCCACTATAATGCAGTAGTTCCTTTCTGTTACAATCCCATATTATAAGAAAATCATATAATAGCAGCACTATTTAAAGTAATAGGGCCAGAGTTGCATTATAACCAATACATGTTTTAAAATTTCATGCTCGAGAAACGGTCTCCCAATTCATCAATCGTGTTATAACAAATTCACATTAATGAAACGCACGTTATAGCAGAATTACTTGTACTCTTGAAAGCCACAATTCAGCCTCTGACACAGTCTCAAACATTATATTCCTGGTCTTGACCACTGGCTGTGTTTTGTTTTACAGAAGTCCTTTTTTTATTTTGCTATTCACCTTAAATCAGTATCCTTTAGCTCCACATATATGAGCAGTGTCCTTTGTCCAGGTTCCTCAATCATGAGCACTTTGTTCAGATATATCCTCCTAACAGACTCTTCAAGAGGTGACATACTTCTCCTACAAGTAGCGTCTCATTTATGGAATCATTTTTGTAAATCTTTTCTGCTTTCCTGCCCTTCTGAAAACATGGTGCTCAGATTTAGATACAGTACTCTAGTTAAGGATGAAACAATCCATTATAAAAGGATCACCATACACGCCTTTGACTTTGCACTCTTGGGCTGGAATACAATTGCCAAGGCAGATAAAACAGGTAAATGCTTAGCTCAGGCCCATTTTCATTGTCCTCCTATACTTGAGTACACACAGTTTTAAAAAAAAACCCTAAATCTTGTTTTAAAGGGCCAAGAATTGTGCATTTTGTTTTGCTCCAGATAGAGGCATGTGCAGGTGGACAAAACCTGTACATCCAAGTCCAGAATCAGATCTTGAATGAACACAAGGATGGGTAAATGTCAGGTCTAACTTGGCTCACTGGAGTTTTGTTCCAGTTGTAATCATAGCAGACCCTCATTCCCCAAGATCTCTCATCAACCCCATCATGACCAAATCACACCCCATCTCCCCCTCAGTTATCTAGAGGGCAATAGAAATGCAGATAGCCCTGCCTTTACTTTGTATGCTTGGCTCAGACTCTGGCTGATAAAAAAAACATGTTCAATTGTGATGTTTGACACGTGAATTTATTGACTTTGCTTGACTGACATAATTAAGTCGCAATAAGTTCTGCTTTGCAATCAATTTTGTCAGTGTCTTGATCTTGAGTAATTGCATTATTTGGTTGTAGTGTAAGGTGTCTCTGCATCGTCCTTTTCCTTCCTAGAGAACCTTCCTCACCCAGACTCCAAATCTGAAGCTAATGCAGAGCTTATTTGTCAATTTTTTTGCATTCTTTGCTGCATCTTTTCAACATTCGTCTTGTCCATAGGGTACCACTTTTGTTTTCTCATTTGGACATAGATCTCGAGTATCCAATTAATCTTTCTAACTCATACACTAGCTAGCTAGGTTGAGTTGTTCTTCAGAGGGTCAGTGTGGACTTGATGGGCCAAAGGGCCTGTTTCCATAATATAGGGAATCTAATCTAATCTAGCCTTGTCAATGGCTCCTTAGATACTTTCTTCATGATAGTTATGATGAATTTTCTGCTCTGGGAAAACAAATGCCCCTTGTTCTCTTCACCATTTTTAGCAATGTTTTCCAACTCTATAGCACTTTGATTCTCTAGGATCTTTTGAATATGTCATAATCTCCCAGTTGTGCTTATTTCTCTCAAAATGTCGTGTGAACCTCTTCAGTTTGGATTTTGCCACAGCAACACGATTAGTATTTTGTAGTTTTGAAAAACTTTGGATTTTTATTCTCAACATATTATGAATGTAACCAGTGTAACTCAAGAGAAGGCTTCACATCTCCTGGACTCTTAACTCAAACTCTCCTTGATGCCGTACTCTTTATCAAAGTATTGCTTCTTAGCAATGCCAAATTAAACAAAGAGTGAATTGTTTTTGACAAATCTATTAAGAGATTGGAGTGTAACCAGCAAGTAAACTAAAGTTAGATTTTCAAAGAACATTAAGGTGCCAAATGAAAGGGTATTGCAGAAGGGGTCATAGGTTTCAATTATACCTCAGCATTGATGAAGGATTTGGCTAAAGGACCAAGCAAGAATGAACAAAAGTTTAAAAATTGGCAGGCTCTTTCTCAGGGCGTGCCACAAGGACCAGTGCTGCAGCCTCAGCCACTTACAATTTATAATGACTTAAATGAAGAGACAATGTGACATATGAGTGACACAAACAGGTAGGACAAACTGAGGAGGCAAACGACAGCATATGATCAAACCCATGGAGATGGAATGTTTGGGGGCTGCAGGTCAGGGTGCAAAATTTAGGGAAATGTGCATCAGGACTGCCGTATGATATCATCTTGTCTCAATTTTTTTCCATTGGGGGCTTCAATAAGAACTACATGTGTTGCAACAAGGAAAATGAAGGAAGTGTTAACTGGATTAGAGGCCATTTTATTTATTTGAGTTGCGCTGGTGACTCAGGCAATCTTGCTTTTGTCTGCAGTTCTCTCAGTTAAGAGTCGAGACAGCGGCAAGGGGTCAGCGTGCCATGATGTGTATATGCAGTGTTCACTTTGAAGGATCAAATTGGCAAACTTTAGCCTACTCTTTACATTCCAGTTGCGGACATATCCATCAGTCATCAGGGTTTAGCTGCTGGTGGTGTCATCAGTAGATCACCTTGTGCTTCCCTCTCTTGCTACATGCCACCAACCATCTCAATCTTCACAGCAGGGCTGTTGCCTGGCCTTTCACTTCTATCACCCAGTGTTCCTGTGCACAGCAAACTCCAGACAGCCTGCTAATTGGTTGTCCTCTATAAAATTTAAACTGGTTGGAAGGCTATAGTGAGAATCTGACCAAAAATGGGTCCCATCTCAAATATTTTCAAACTTCAGAGTATTCACCACAAAAAGTCCAGGTTAAGTGAGTGGACAAAACAATGCAGCAGAGGGAAATGTCAAATTACTTCATTTTGGCAGGAAGAGTAGAAAAATATCCTTTGATTCATGAGGAAACAAACTTTGATGAGAGATGATGTTTTTCATGTACAAAGATAATCTAAAGTTAGCATGCAGATATATCAAGCAACTAAGAGGACATATGGTAACTTGATCTTCATTGCAAGGAATTGGGAACTCAATGATAAAGAAGCTTTGATAGAATTGTTCAGGCTTTGGTGAAACTACTTGCAATCCTTTAAATGTTCTTCCTGGTCATGCATATATTTAATTTGAAAAGCCAGAATTTGCTCATCAACTTCCAGACTGCTATACGACCATGGATCAGTTTAGGAGAAACTTTGATTGTGTGAAATTTTGATCTTCATACGTCAGGAAGAATACACATGCCTTAGAGGTGGCATAATGAAATTCCACTGGATTGACATCTGAAAAAATTGTTCCATGAAGTAAAATCATTCTAACATCTCAAATTTAGAAAAATAAGCTGTGATCACATTGTTCAATGCAAGATTGAGAGGGTTTGAAAAGTGAGGACTGCAGATGCACGAGATCCTGATTTCTGATGAAGGACGTATGCCTGAAATGTCGAATCTCCTGCTCCTCAGATGCTGCCTGACCGAGGATTTGATAAGGACAACAACTCCGCTCGCTTTCCTGGTGGGAGACTGCAGAAGTAGGGCCACAGTCTCAGGACATAGGCTTACAACTGAGATGAGAAATTTCTTTACTCAAAGCATAATATTGGGAATTCTCTACCTTACAGAATTGTTATCAATTGATTATATTCAACATTAGGATTGGAGTTTTGAAATTGGGATGATCAAGCTAATGGTGATCAAACAGGACTGGGAAATTGAGGTTGGATAATGAGGTCTGATCATGCAATAGTGAGTGTGCTCAATGAACTGCATAGCGTATACTTGCTCATGTTTCTTCTGAATCTGATCTGAAGTAGTACTAGTAACTTTTGGGTTTTGCTGCATGACATCAACTTTAACTCGAAGTACCTTTTGACCCTTGGCTTCTGGGCTGATATTTGACTTTCTCCAGATTGTATCAATTTTATTTATAACAGACCCTGCACAGCATTTTGTGCCAATACCCTCCATGGCCATGGTCTTAAGCATAACAATGTCATCAGCAAAACATTTGGTCCTGAGCTGAGAATTAAACTGCATGTCAGCCCAGATCTTCTAAGTTCCAGATTCAGCCATTGGCTATATTTCCAAAGATGTACAGGGGAACACTGCAAAAGTCATTTTGCAGTAACTCTATTGGAATTGCCTGGGAAGTTTAAACTTAGGATGGGTAACTCCTCTGCTCCCTAGAATATGTCAGAAAGGTCTAAGTTATTTAGGAGTTAGAGACTTCTGATAATTCTGAATGACTCATTAGACAGACATAGAACTACCTCCAACGTCTATGTCACTGTATAACAAAGTATCAAAATGACCCCAAAAATCCCCAATTAATCTTTCATAGGAACTCAAATTTCAGTGAAGCTATCCTATTTTCATACTAAGCTTCTTGCTCAGCCCTCACTGTTATAATGGTCCCTTTAGTCAAATTTCTGCATATTTACTTATTGCAATTTTCTTTAGTTAACACTTCTCCCAGAGACCATTAAAATAAACCGTTAACTCTGCTCACTTCTTACTTATTATGGATCCCCTTAAACCCATACTAAACACCTTTTCATAGGATGTCTTTCTCTGACTCCTCCACACCCTCTGCTTTTGGAGATTTCTTACTCATTTCAAAGCACGTAAGGACTTGTCACAAGTTCATGATTGTTTGCAGACTGCTAATGATACTTCAGATGTTTCGGGATCCCTTCTCCCTCTGGGTTGTAAAACTCAAGTCAACAAATCATTTTCTCAGCAAGTGGTTGGTATTTATTTTAGTATGTTCTCATGATGTCTTGCAAGTGATGTTCAAAATGACCACTCTGATCTTAGAAAGAGGCCCTTCAGTGCAGGAAGTCTGTACTGCCAAAGATATACGAGATCCACCGGTCAGCATTAAGCCAACAGCATTGATGTGTAATTTCAAGTGCTCAAAGTACTTCCAAAAAAAAAGGTTGTCAAGTTGCCTGCCCCAACTACCATCCCAAACAGAGCATTCCAGACATCAACTCGCCTTGGATGAAAACTGTTTCTCTCAAATCCCCTCTTATCCACCTGCCTTTCACCTTAAGGTTATGCCACTTTGCTGTTGACCCTTCACTTAAGGCAAACCGCTGTTTTCTATTTGCCTTGTCCATGCTCCTCAAATCTTTATATACCTCTGTCAGGTATCCAAACTGCTCAAAAGAAAACAGTCCAAGTTTATCTAACCTGCCTTCATAGCTAAAGGTACTCCATCCGAGACAACATTCTGCTGCATCTCCTCTGCACCCTCTCCAGTGCAATCATATCCTTTCTTATAGTGTGGAGATCAGAACTGCACACAGTACTCCAGCTGTGGCCTAACCAAAGTTCTGTACAGCTCAAGCATGACCTCCCTGCTGTTATAATCTATGCCGCAATTGATCAAGTCTATTCTATTAATTTATCTTGTCACCTAAAAGAAATTTGCAGACAAATAACCCAAGAACCTTCTGAGCTTCCTAGCATCTTGTCATTGAGTACTCCTTCGTCTGGTTACTACTTCCAAGATGGATCACCTTACCTATCAAGATTTGGAGATGCCGGTGTTGGACTGGGGTGTACAAAGTAAAACATCACAACACCAGGTTATAGTCCAACCGGTTTAATTGGAAGCACACTAGCTTTCGGAGCGACGCTCCTTCATCAGATGATAGTGGAGGGCTCGATCGTAACACAGAATTTAGAGCAAAAATTGGCAGTGTGATGTAACTGAAATTATACATTGAAAAATTGATTGTCTGTTAAGCCTTCCATCTGTTAGAATACAGAGAGAGTTTCACTTCTTTCATGTGTAAATCACAAAATCCTTTTTTAAAAAGTTGCATTCTCGGGTTAACTGTTAACAATGGTGATAGCTAGGCAACATGTTGAAGGTGTTAGCCCAGTGTTCTCCGTCTATGACCTGATGTTTAGATTGATTCTAATCTAAAAAGTGAGATAACAGAGCTTTACATAAATTCATGCAGTTTTTGAGCTCAGAGTTCTCCATGAATGTATGCAGTTTTTGAGCAAAATGCAACGTAACTCTACAAGTACAAATTCACCCCACAAAATATGTGTGTGCATGTGGGTCTTTGTCTGTCTGTGTGTGTGTGTCTGTCTGTCTGTCTGGGGCGGGGGTTGGAGAGTGTCTTAAGTCTGCGAGGGGGTGCATGTGAGAGCGCGCGTGCGTCTGAGCGCGCGCGGCATGTGTAGTGCAATGGTGATCACTTGTAATGTGACATGAACCCAACGTCCCGCTGGAGGCCCTCCCTATGGGTACCGAACTTTATGCTATTAGCCTCTGCTCAGCCACTTTCCTCTGCTGCCTGTCCCGAAGTCCACCTTGGACGATGGTCACCCAAAGGTCCGAGGCTGAATGTCCTGGACCACTGAAGTGTTCCCCAACTGGGAGGGAACCCTCCTGTCTGTTGATTGTTGTGTGGTGCCCATTCATGCGTTGTCGTAGCCTTTGCTCGGTTTCTCCAATGTACCATGCCTCCGGGCATCCTTGCCTGCAACGTATAAGATAGACAACGTTGGCTGAGTCACATCAGTACCTGCCATGTACAAGGTGGGAGGTGTTCCCACGCGTAATAGTGGTATCTATGTCCACAATCTGACACGTCTTGCAGCGTCCACCATGACAGGGTTGTATGGAGTTGTCCTGAGAGCCGGGCAGTTTGCTACGAACAATGATCTGTTTGAGGTTTGGCGGTTGTTTATAGGTAAGTAGTGGAGGTGTGGGGAAGGGCTCGGTGAGTGCTCATCCTCATTGATAATGTGTTGCAGGTCATGAAGAACATGGCGTAATTTTTCAGCCCCTGGAAAGTACTGAACAACGAAGGGTACCCTGTCAGTTGCAGCACGTGTCTGTCTCCTGAGGAGGTCGTTACGGTTCCTTGCTGTGGGACGTCGGAACTGGCAGTCGATGAGTTGAGCATCGCAGCCCATTCTTGAGAGGGCATTCTTGAGTTCTTCCAGGTATCCGTCACGTTCTTCATCATCTGAGCAGATCCGGTGTATGCGTAGGGCTTGTCCATAGGGAATGGCTGTTTTAATATGTTTTGGGTGGAAGCTGGAGAAGTGTAGCATTGTGAGGTTGTCTGTGGGTTTGCGGTAGAGTGTGGTGCTGAGGTGTCCGTCCTTGATGGAGACGCACGTGTCCAAGAATGAGACAGACAGTCGAGAGTAGTCCATGGTGAGTTTGATGGTGGGGTGAAACTTGCTGATGTCACTGTGTAGTTTTATCAGTGAATCCTCGCCATGGGTCCAGAGGAAGAAAATGTCATCAATATACCTGTTGTACAATGTTGGTTGGAGATCCTGCATAGAGAAGAAATCTTATTTGAACCTGTGCATAAAAATGTTGGCATATTGGGGTGCAAATTTGGTCCCCATGGCTGTTCCGTGTGTCTGGATGAAGAATTGGTTGTCAAAGGTGAAGACATTATGATCGAGGATAAAGTGGATGAGTTGTAGGATGGTGTTTGGAGACTGACAGTTGTTGGTGTTGAGTACGGAGGCTGTTGCCGCGATGGGGGATGCTGGTGTAGAGTGCGGAAACGTCCATTGTGACGAGGAATGTTCCCGGTTCGACTGGTCCGTGGGTGCTGAGTTTCTGTAAGAAATCCGTAGTGTCGCGACAGAAGCTGGAGATCCCCTGTACAATAGGTTTCAAGATGCCTTCCACATAGCCAGAGAGATTCTCACATCGGGTTCCATTGCCCGACACGATGGGACGTCCCGGGGTGTTGGCTTTGTGTACCTTTGGAAGGCAGTAGAAGTCGCCTACACGAGAAGTACGTGGGATAAGGGCACCCTGTACATGGGTTCATGTCACATTACAGGTGATCACCATTGCACTACACACACACGGACACAGGTACACACAGACACCCCCACACACCCTTATAGAGACACATACTCCCAGACGCACCCCCTCACAGACTTAAGACACACTGCACTCTCAACACACACACACACACACACACACAAACACCCCACGACAGACAGACAGACAGACACACAAAGACCCACATGCACACATATTTTGTGGGGTGAATTTGTACTTGCAGAGTTACATTGCACTTTGCTCAAAAACTGCATACATTCATGTAGAGCTCTGAGCTCAAAAACTGCATGAATTTATGTAAAACTCTGATCTCACTTTTTAGATTAGAATCAATCTAAACATCAGGTCATAGACAGAGAACACTGGTGGCTAACACCTTCAACATGTTGCCTAGCTATCACCATTGTTAACAGTTAACCCGAGAATGCAACTTTTAAAAAAGGGTTTTGTGATTTACACATGAAAGAAGTGAAACACTCACTGTATTCTAACAGATGGAAGGCTTAACAGACAATCAATTTTTCAATGTATAATTTCAGTTACATCACACTGCCAATTTTTGCTCTAAATTCTGTGTTACGATCGAGCCCTCCACTATCATCTGATGAAGGAGCGTCACTCCGAAAGCTAGTGTGCTTCCAATTAAACCGGTTGGACTATAACCTGGTGTTGTGAGATTTTTAATTTACCTATCAAGGTTAAGACCATAAGATGGAGCAACAGGATTAAACCAATCAAGTCTGTTCTGCTATTCGATCATGGCTGATATTTCGTGACCCTGTTCTCCTGCCTTCTTGTAAACCTTGATCCACTTATCAATCAAGAACCTATTTATATCGGTCTTAAACATTCTCAATGATTTGGCCTCCACTTGTTGCTGCAAATCAGTTCGACAGATGCAGCACCCTCTGAAGAGATTTTTCCTCATCTCAGTTTTAAAGTGTCATCCCTTCATTCTGAGGCTGTGCTCTCAGGTCCAAGTTTCTCCAAGTGGAATCACTTCTACTTTCAAGGACTCTCAGCATTTTGCAAATTTCAATGAGATCTCCCTTCATCCTTTAGACTTCATTGGGTACAGACCCAGAATCCTCAACTGCTCATAATACAAGCCCTTCATTCCAGAGATCATTCTAGACTGCCTCCAATGCCAGCACATCAATGCTTCGATACAGGGCCTAAACCTGCACAGTATTCAAAATATAGTCTGGTCAGAGCCTTACATAGCCTTAGCAGTATATCCCCATTCATGTATTCTAGAACACTGAATGTTAATGCTGCATTTGCCTTCCGACTGCCAACTGAACATAAATCTTAACCATGACAGAATCCTGAGCAAAGTGTCCCAAGTCCCTTTCTTTGCTTTAGATTTCTAAAGCATTTCCCTGTTTAGAAATTTGTCTAGCTGCTTCCTACCAAAATGCATAATTTGACACTTTCCCATTTTGTGTTCCATTTGCTATTTCTTTACCCACTCTCCTAACCTATCCAAGTCTTTCGGCAGTACCCCTGCTTCCTCAATATAACCAGTGCTTCCAACTAACTGTTATCTGCAAACTTAGCAACAATAAGTTCCTTTCACCATATCGTGAATGTATGACATGAATAATTGTCCCAACACCAACCTTAGTGGACCAAGTTTACACGAATAAACCCAATTGGTTTTCCAACAATTGACACGGATTTAATTTCATTTCCTAATAAGGCAACCCTGTTTCTTCCCCTCCCGCCCCCCACCATTTGTTTTTCCTTTTGATAGGGCATGTATTCTGGGATATTTAGTTCCCAACCTTGATCATCTTGCATATTCAATTAGCCATTGACCTGCCCATCTGACCAAATTTACATTCTCCTGTAACCCAAGACCTTTTTCTCATGCTCAACCACTTGGCCAATCTTCAAAACATCTGCAAACTTGCTTTCCATCCCTCATAACACATTTATCTACACCTTAAAACACATTAACCTTCCACAGAACCAAAAAAAAAACAAATCTTTTTTCCTCCAGTTAAGAGCCCATTACAACGCAACCTTTAAAAGAATGTATTGGTTATAATGTGATTTGACTCCATTAATTTAAATGGTGCAATTACCCGATTTGCACAGGATTGCACAAGAATGAACTACTGCATTGTAGAACTGACTGTAGTATGAACCTTACTGATTCAACTTTTGCACGAACCTCTTTACCAGGCCTCCAACCCAGACTGCCCCAACATCCACCCCTGACCTAGTGTTTTGACATCCTGGCCCAGTCTCACCAACTGACTTGTGACCTCACTGCCCAATTCCTTCCCATATCCTTCTGTCTCACTCCTCAGTGCCCAACTACTGCTGATTTCCCTGCTACACTCTCCACTTCACTCGTCGTTACCCTTTAATCCTGCCACTCTGCCCTCTTGCTTATTTACCTCTTAGCTTTTCAAGTAAGCTTTGAGACATTTAAACACGTTCCAGATAATGGCAGCTTAGATTTGTAGAGGCTGTGGCTTTTGAAAAGATGCAGTGTTGCTCTCCCCAAGGATTCATACACAGTTTGGAAGGATTCTCTGTTCAAATTATGAGGCAAATAACATTCTGCCCTCAAACTTTTCAGGTCTATCTTCCATCAGAGGTTTGAAACCAGGTGAGAGATTGAAGCATTGTTTTCGTGGGTAAGACTGCTAATTGCCATCCCCGTACCTGCCCATCCCTAAGACACCTTAGCCAAGTGATTTGTTCATTGTTCGCCACCATTATTTTAAGGATCTTGCTTCTTTTCTAACTGTTCTCTGGCAATTATGGGTGCTTGCTATTTCTATATCTGCAGCTAAACTCATTTATATTCCCTTTTGAAACTGTGTGACGAATTTGATATTCCCTATAGTATCATCACTGCTATTGCCCTTTGTACAACTCTGCTTTGGAAATCTAATTTCTCTTATTACAAGATTGCCAGGGTTGAACAGTTTGAGCTATATGGAGAGGCTGAATAGGCTGCAGTTGCTTCCCTGGAGCATCAGAGGCTGAGGGATGACCTTATAGAGGCTTATAAAATGAGGGTATATAGAAAAGGTCTTTTCCCTGGGGTCGGGGAGTCCAGAACCAGAACCAGAGAGCATGAATTTAGAGTTGGGAGGGGGAAGATTTAAAGGGACCTAAGGGGCATCCTTTTCATGCAGAGGGTGATGCATGTACGGAATGAGCTGCCAGAAGAAGTGGAGGAGACTGGTACAATTACAGCAGCATTTAAAAGGCATCTGGATGAGTATAGGAATAGGAAGAGTTTAGAGGGATATGGGCCAAATGCAGGCAAATGGGACTAGATTAGTTTCGGATATCTGGTCAGCATCGATGAATTGGATCAAAGGATCGGTTTCAGCGCTGTATGGTTCTATGACTAGATTTGATCAGCGATTGTCAGCATGGCTTTGCCAGAGGGAGGTCATGCATAACAAACATGATTGAATTTTGAGTGGAAGTGATCAGATGCATAGATGAGGGCAGAGCAATTTATGTGGGTTCCACAACAAAGCCTTTGACAAATCTAGGGCATCTTGGCAAGGATCCCAAATTAGTCTGAACAGACTGAAGGCGATGGTAGAAGATGGTAGATGTAGGAACTGGTCCATCTGACAGGGATCAATGCTGAGTTCCTTCCTGTGCAGAATATATATGAATGAAAACAGGAGAATTTTGAGATGAATAATGCTAAGTTTGAGGATGACATGAAGATTAGCAAGGTGGTTAATATTGCGACAGGAAGTCAATTTATAGCAAAATGCAGATGGATTGGTCAGATATGCAGATGGAATTTAATGCTGATAAGGGTGGTGAGGTGATCCACTTTGGAAGTAGAAATAGGACAAGAGAGTATTTAGTGAATAGCAGAATGCTAGGAAGCACAGAAGGTCAGAGGGATTTTGGGTGCTTGTCCACAAATCCTTGAAGGTCGTAAGAGATTAATAATTTCTAAGGATGCATATGGGACACGTGCCTTCAACTGAGGCATAGATTACAAAGAGGGGGGTCATGCTTGAGCTGTACAGAACTTTGTTTAGGCCACAGCTGGAGGTGTGTGTGCAGTTCTGGTCTCCACACTAAGAAAGAATATGATTGCACTTGAGAGGATGCAGAGGAGATTCACCAGGATGTTACCTGGGATAGAGTGGTTTAGCCATGAAGAGAGGAGAGATAAGCTTGGATTGTTTTCTTTGGAGCAGGAAAGGTTGAGGTGGGGGGACCTGGCAGAGGTATATAAAAGATTAAGGAGCAAGTAGAAGGACAAAGCAAATAGGAAATAGCTGTCTACCTTAATTAAAGAATCAAGAATAAGGGGGCGTAAGTTTAAGGTGAAAGGCAGATGGTTTAGAGAAGATTAAAAAGGAAACCATTTTTCACAGAAGGTGTAGAAATCTAGAATGCATTGCCTGGGAGGGTATTAGGGGTGGGAAGCCTCAACTCTGAAGAAAGCATTGGACTTGAAATATCATAACATTGAAGGTTATGGGCCAAATGCTGGAGTGATTTTAGTGTGGAGAAGACAGAGCAGGGCCAATGGGCCAAAAAGGGACTTTGCTATATGACTACCGGTACTATAATTTTTACACCTCGACCTGCAGTATGGCACACAGCAGAGGTGGCAAACAAGAGACAAAGTTGCTTGAACAGACAGGAAGGGCAGGAGGCACCGCAGCAGATGACTATTTCACTTAGCATTTTCAGGAAGCAACACTCCAGCTTTTGAAAGGATAGGGTAACAAGGGATAACATCATACTTGCTCAGTTTTATAGCTCAACAATTCTCTCACTTCAAGTATTCAAATTCTCCTTTCAAAGTCATTACTGATCTGCTTCTATTACCTTTCAGACACTGCATTCTAGATCATAACTCCATATTAAATCAATTCAGGACCGCCCGTTTCTACCTCCTGCCCAAAATCCACAAACCTGACTGCCCCAGCCGACCCATTGTCTCGGCCTGCTCCTGCCCCACCGAACTCAGCTCTGCATACCTCGACACGGTCCTGTCCCCCTTAGTCCAAGAACACCCCACCTACGTTTGGGACACCACCCACACCCTCCACCTCCTCCATGATTTTCACTTCCCTGGTCCCCAACGCCTTATCTTCACCATGGACATCCAGTCCCTGTACACCTCCAT
>NC_057715.1:52209732-52228918 GCF_004010195.1 Chiloscyllium plagiosum
TCCTGAAGGAGGGCTCATGCCCGAAACGTTGATTCTCCTGCTCCTCGGATGCTGCCTGACCTGCTGCACTTTTCCAGCAACACATTTTCAGCTCTGATCTCCAGCATCTGCAGGCCTCACTTTCTCCCACATTAAATCAACCCTCCCTACAATGCACCTAAAGCCACCTGTAAATCGACCACAGCATTTCAGAGGAAAACCTCTGCTGGCCAGGCAGCACATAAAACTTTTGATTAAAATTTTAGTTCAGTTCAATGCTGATTGAAGGGAGCTCTTGTGTCCCCTTATAAATCTGGTAGTTTGGCAGTTTCAAGCCCACCATACATTAGATCAGCCAAATGTATTACATCATATGGAAGGCAGCAGGAGTTTACAAAACTGGAGATACAACAATGGAAGATGATTTCTATGATAGATTAAACAGTCACAATGAGGGAGAGGTAGAATTGGAACCAGAGTCTGCATGATGCACAGCTTGTAAACAACAGAGTTCACTTGGAAAACCATTGCTGGGACAGTGGATACAATTGGCTATATAGGTGCAGTGTTATGTTTGAAGCCAAAAGTTCAGCTGTTGGCAATGTTTAACTGGAAGCAATTACAGCTCATGCAAGATTGACATTGGACAAAAAACAAACAAACAGTCTAATAGCATAAAAACAGTAGTGGAACCAAAAAAGGTGATGAAATAATAAAAAGTTTGTTGTTAGCTTCATAAACCCAGAAGCTGACCCCATGTCTACACATGATATTGCTGAATAGTAGCCAGTAGGTGAGAAAAAGGAAATACTTGATCAAAGAGGGGAGCACTCCTAAGGGGATAGTTACTGTTAGAAAGTGAAGACATTGCGCTGATGTAAGAATGGGCTCCGAGACACGGGCATAACATTAGATGATGATACAGTGAACCCTATCTGTAGAAATGTTAAAGAACAAGAAAGAGAATGTAGCCATGCCGTGAAGTGTGCTGGAAACGTATGCTTTAGGGAAGTAGAAATAGATACAAAATTGCAAAGTGATAATGAGATGAAAGCTTAAACATAATTTGATAGAACTTGATGTTAAATCTACATTGCGTAATAGACAGTTATTTTCAAAATCTAAAAATAAAAAAGTTACAAACAATTATAGGAATTAAAAATATGAGAGCTGGAGTAGAACATTCAGTCCCTTGAGCCCGCTTTGTAATTCCAGGTCTCAGCTCTTCATCCAATCTCAATGACACAATCCTAGTCTAAACATTCTGAAGATTTAACCTTTATGAGAGGAGGCACCAGATTCTAAATCACAGAAAACATTACTGCTAGCTTGGTATTAGCTCATAGCCCTAATAATAGCAGAAGGATTTATAGTCATTGACAGGGTGGGAGAAGACAGTGAGAATAAGATTAAGGTGGCAAAAGCATCTGATCAATTTGATAAGAACAGTCACAATGAATTATCAATCTTTGTCTCATTCCAAATGTTAAAATGGCCTCCTTCTGATCCCTTTACATCATGCTGACTACTCATCTTTTGCCAGATGGAACAATTATGTTAACCCTTTTACAGAACTCAATTTCAGCAGTAAACCTATGTCACCAACATGGAATGTGCAGCAGCTGGTTCTAAGATATCACCAGAGCCAAGCAGCAGGTGACTAGTTAACTTTTCAGTTGAAGGTGAATGTTTGTGAAGAAAATACTTGCCAGTTAAAATGGTCTTTCATATAATGCCATTAAAGTTTTATTTTTCACAAGGATTTAAAAAGGATTTGATTGGAACACAAATAATCAACCTATTGGATACTTAGCTCCACATGTTTACAGTTTGAGCTACAAAGATAGGCTGGATCTTTTTCAGTGGAGTGTAGGAGGCCGAGGGGTGACCTTGGAGGCTTACAAAATTTGAGGGGCATAGATAGAGTGAGGGGCAATTGTCTTTTCCCTTTAGTGGTGGTGGTATTGGTGGAAGGGGTGAGTGGGAATTTCAAAACTAGGGGGAAATACTTTTAAGGAGACAGGAGAAAGATTTAAAAAAAGGATGAGGGGCAACTTTTAAAAAAGAAAAGTGGTTCAAAATGTGGAATGAACTGCCAGAGGAAGTGGTGGATATAGGCACACTTATATTCAAAAGACATTTGGATAAGTACATCAACAGGAAAGGTTTGGAAATTTATTGACCAGACGCAGGCAGGTAGGACTAGTTTGGTTTAAGAACATGGTCAATGTGGACTAGTTGGACTGAAGGGTCTCTTTTTGTGCTATATGAATCTATGACAAAATAGGAAGGTTTATTTGCTGTACTTTATAGATTCAATTTCAAAAAGGACACAAGGTGGATACAGATGGACATAGATAGGTTCAGTGAGGGCAAAAATCTCAGATGATTGAGTATATGAAGTTTTCCCACTTTAGCAGGAAAAATAGAAAATGTGGAATATTACTTAAACGGAGAATGCCTACAACACCTAACAGTAGAGAGGTCTCCATGATCTGTTGCAGGATTGACAAAATGTTAGTAATCAAGTAATTAAGTCAAATGGACAAGGGATATTGACCATAAAAATAAGGATTTATGCTTCAATTATATGGAGCATTGGTGTAGCCACATATGGAGTACTCCATATTAAGGGATAGATGTGAATGCACAAAAGGTTCGAGGGCATTTATTAGATTCATACATAGAATAAGTAGACTGTCTTAGGAGGACAAGAAACATCAAAAATAAATAGCTTGCAAAGCTGAGCAGGTCTGCAATAAGGCATTGACTTTCTCAGGTCTGCAACTTATGATACTGCAAGTCTCCAACTCTAACTTTTTAGGTCATTCATGGGATTAGGGCATTGCTGGTTGGTCCAGCATTTCCTGCCCATCTCTTGGCTAATTTCTGGGCAGTTGAGAGTTAACCACACTGTAGGTCTGGACTCACGTAGGCCAGACCAGATAACAATGGCAGTTTCCTTCCAGCTGAGGGAACCAAATGGGTTTTCTTAACAATCAGCAATGGATTTGGGGTCATTCGGCTCTTAATTCCAGATTTTTATCTAATTCAATTTCCACTATCTGCCATGGCAGGATTCAAACAGAATCTCCAGAATATTACCTGGGTCTCTGGATTAACAGCCCATTGATAATACCACAAGGCCATTGCGTCCCCAAATAACTTCATACCAACAAGATATAAGTCTGGAATTATCCTACCCTCTCCAATTATTGTTCTATACATAAATGATATAGAAATGAAAATGTGGAAGGAACATTAAGCAGGTTTGAAGATGACGCAAAAATTGATCAAGTGGTTGTGTCGGCTACTGGAAGATATAGATGGGCACAGCAGTAGCAGATAGTATTCAACACTGAGAAGTGAGAGGTGATGCACTTTGGAAGAGACAAGATAAGGGAGTATTTAATGAAAGGCAGGACAATGAGTAGCTTAGAAAAAGAGGGATCTTAGGATAATTATTCACAGATACTGGAGGTCAGTAGAGTATGTGAACAGTCTAGTTATGGAGGCATATGAGATATTTGCTTTCATCAGTCATGGCAAACAATATAACAGCAAGGAGGTAATGCTGAGAGTCTTACAGAGCATTGGTAGGGCCCTAAGTGGAGCAGTTCTGGTCACCTCACTACAGGAAGGATGTGAGGTCACTAGAGGGTACAGAGGACACTCACGAGCATGTCACCTGGGATGGAGCAGTTGATCTAAGGATAGATTAAATAGGCTTGGATTGTTTTCTTTACAAGAGTGAAGACTGATGGGAGACAGGATTGAGGTGTATAAGATTATGAGGGGGGTATGGTCAGGCCAAATAGAGAGCAGCTGTTTCCCTTGGTTGAGGGGCCAATCACAAGAGGGTATAGTTTTAAAGATAACAGGCAGGAGATAGAGATTTTCAAAAAAAAAATTTCACTTAGCAGGTGGTGGGAATCTGGAATGCATTGCCTCAGAAGGTAGTGGAGGCTGGAAACCTTACAAACTTTTAAACATACTTGGATGAGTATTTCAAATATCAGAAAATTCAAGAATATTGGGCAAGTGTATGAAATTAGAATTAGTACACTTTTAGTGGTAGTTCCATTGGTGTAGACTTAATTGGCCAAAGGGCCTTTTTTGCACGGTATGAATCTATGGATTCCCTCCCCTCCAAGACCCTTCGTAAAATCTTGGTTTACTAGTGGCATTTAAGTTGTTGCCCAAATATCTGCTTTTTTGGCTCAGTGTCCAGTGTGGTGGCTGGAAAAGCACAGCAGGTCAGACAGCATCTGAGAAGCAGGAAAATCAATGCTTTGGGCAAAAGCCTTTCATCAGACTCAGTTTTACTTTGGCCTTGTACTCTTCGAACACTGCATATGAAAAACTGCTCTTAAGAAAGTAGTGACTGTGATACATTCAGCTGAATTGAAGGAAGCAGTGATACAAAACAAATTAGGCTTGCCTTAAATGACCTACAATAGATCATCTCAGCACTGTAGGCAATCCATTTGAAATAGAAAAGAATCAGAAAAGCATTTTGGGTAACAAGCTTTATGGTTTTCATACAGAAAAAATAGATACTTGTGATTGATTACAATAAACATTGATAAGATACACTTGGATGTTAATGTTAACAGCTAACTGATTTAGATTTACTCAGATTAAATTTAAGTTCTAATGGTTAAATTAATTTCCATTTACTCACAGTATTGTTTGATTTTTTGTGTTCTCATTAAACATGATAGAATCAGTTATGATACAGGCCTTTTGAAGTTTTTGGTAGAGCTGTTCAATTAGTTCCATACTCAATCACTTTCCCCACAACTTTGTGATTACTTACCATTCCTCAACTATTGAATCATTTTCTTTTGATTATTATTGTTGGATTCATCCTTTCAGCCCAGAGTATTCTAATCACAACTCTTCAGTAAACAAAGTGTCTTCTTAGCTGATCCTCTTGTCAATTACTACACATCTAAGTGGGCAGCACGGCGGTTAGCACTGCTGCCTCACAGTGCTAGAGACCCGGGTTCAATTCCTACCTCAGGAAACTGTCTGTGTGGAGTTTGCACATTCTCCCAGTGTCTGCGTGGGTTCCCTCCAGGTGCTCCAGTTTCCTCCCACAGTCCAAAAATGTGCAGGTTAGGTGAATTGGCCATGCTAAATTGCCCGTAGTGTTAGGTGAAGGGGTAAATGTAGGGGAATGGGTCTGGGTGGGTTGCTCTTTGGAGGATCAATGTGGACTTGTTGGGCCGAAGGGCCTGTTTCCACACTAAGTAATCTAATCTGATCCATCCACGTCGTCTAGTCTACAGACTTGATTGCCATTGGAATCATGTCTTCTGTAATCAGTCTATTAAAATATTTTAGATTTTGAACAATTCTTTTCCAAACCTTCAATCTTTCTTGCTCAAACAGTTGCTTCTCTAGTCTCTCCAAATCGTTGATGCCCCTCAATCTTTGATAAAATTCTAATAAATCTTCCTACATGCCTCCAGAACCTTAAAACCATTCCTGAAGTATGCTGTCCAGAATTAAGCAAATATTTCACCACTGTTTTACAAAAGTTTTAATAAAACTTCCTTTGTGTGCATCCTTTAACCACAACATAGTACTTGATTTTCCAGCATGACAGATAGCATTACCCCACAAAATGGTGACTGTGGTGCATGCATGCACTTAAGGTATGAGCTATGCCAGCCACAATTGACAGCATTTGCACGTGCTTTGAGTCTACCAATATTATGTTGAGGCAGCAGATCATGATCAAACAGTGCTGGTGCTGCCCTTTGGGCTCAACACATGAGCTACGTGTTTGCCTAGCCTCCGACAATTAAATATACATTTAAAAAAAAGAAATGCACCATAGTACCTTAAAGGATCAGTTGTTTTCAGGGGTCATGCTGATTGAGAGCACCGGTAGAAATCAAAGTGGGAGGGAGCAGGCCAGAATGGACACTAGTAGAGTGGTAATAGTGGAAGGAATAATTATGAGAATGCCATGTTGTCATTGCACGGAGGAATCACCACTTTCAAAGTTGCACAATGGCCATATTCAAGTATCTCTAGCCATGGTAGCACAGTTTCAGCTCACACAACAGTCATCTGAGTTTTCACTGCTATATCCAGTATTTCGTGGTGACTATTTATGCTGTAATGTAAATCAACAGATGATTATGTCCATCATTGTTATAATGGAGTTAGCCAACATGTTGTTGAAAAGGATACGCTCCAAGACGTACACATACAACCCAGTATTAATTATGCACAGGACTATTTTCACTGACATTGACAGGAGGATTCAGGCAGATCTGAATGCACCAAGTATTTCAGTGCTCATAGCTAACAAACTTATTCAATAGTCAGCACCAAAGCCTCATCCTCTAACAGAATTCACATGCAACCTTGCCTTTCAGCAAGCTTGTACCTATACTTAAGTTTCCTACTCTGACCACAGACCACTTATGCTCAATATCCCACTATCTGCGAATCCTGCCTCGAAGCAACTGTTTTGAGGTACATACAATGCCTGGAGTGCATTGCCAGAGGTGGTGGTGGAAGCAGGCAATAGCATTCAAGAAACACCTGGTCAAATACACAAATAGGAAAGGAATAAAATGGACAAATGGTTCTGTAAGCAAAAACAGTTTTAATATAAGGACAAAATGTATTGACACAGGCTTGGAGGACCAAAGGGCCTATTCCTGTGCTGTATTATTCTTTGCTCTTTAATTAATGCTAGCCTTTCATAATTTGTGCAGTGCACCTACCATGGTTACAGACCAATTATAAAAGTTATCATGAAGTTTCCAGTCCAGAGAATGTTCAAATAGGTTTGTGGCACATTGTGATCCCAACACCTGTTTTCACAGCTTAGAATTTCATGCCTTTTGCCTCTATTAATAAAGCCTCATCACTACTGCTTCACAGCACCCTAGACCTGGGTTCAATTCCATTTTCGGGCATCTGTCTGTTTGAAATTTGCACAACTGTGTCTGGATGGGTTTCCTCCCACAATCCAAAAAACCTCCAGGTAAGGTCAATTTGCCATGTAGGGATTTAAAAAAAATTCTTAACAGTTTCTAAACTTTTCATACTATGAAAACTTTAGATACACACTCCTAGACCTCTGTTCCTGCAACCACTTTAACATTTAAAATTGCACCATTTCACATTACCTATCATTATTCCCACCAAAATAAATCACTTCACAATTCTCTGCATTAACCTACATCCATCATGTCTGCCGTTTCAAAGTCAGTCATTGATTTTGTTACTATACTTCCAAGTTGTGAATTACTAGTGCCCTATTAACTCAAATTCAGATCATTGATATATCAATAAAAGCAAGGCTTCTAGTATTGATCCCAGGTGAACACCACTGCATATTTTGCTCCATCTGCAACCAACCTTTCATCAAGACTCAACTAATACTGTATCTCCATGGTCATTGTTCTTGTGACTCAATGGGCTTTAATTTTGCTGACAAGCCTATTGTGCGAGTGCATTTTCATAAAGCTTTGTGAAAATGCAAATATGTCAGTTGTGCTGCACACATCAATACTACAATTTTTTCGACGTTATTAAATCATGACTTGTTTTGCACAAATCCAGCACTCTGTCCCAAACCCCATATCCAAGAACTGAAAGAATGTGGCTGAAGCCTCTGCAATTTCCAGCCTTACATCCAAAAGGGAAATAGGATGCAAAATTTCAGCCTTCTTTCCTCTGTCATTAGCTCCAACGAGGAATATGAATTTTAAATATTTCTTCTGCCTGAAAAAAAATGTTCTTCGCCTCTGATGTCTCTTATCCTGGCATCAAGATACTAATACATCATACAGGTCTCAACAATTAAATACCCAATTACCTACACGTTATGCTTTGTTGTTCCCACAATAGTGGTTCTTTGCAAAGTCTCAGCCTTCAGTCTTTTGAGCTAGCATCACCTGCAGTATTCAGTACTGAACAGTGGCATCAAGTACCTTGGACTGGATCGGAGGTCTTACAAGAGGAGTGTAATGAGGTAGTAGGTATATGTTGGTAAGAGTTTTCCAATGTCTAGATTCCGGAAAGGTTTCAGACTGTAAAACAGCAAACATAACTTCTCTATTCAAGGAAAGAAACAAAACTGGAAAATATAGTGAATTAGCTTGACATCTATTGTAGTGAAGGTGTTAGAATTAGAGAGATTAACGTTGCAGAGAAAAACGCAAGGTAGTCAGGAAAAATCAGCATGCTTTGGAGAAAGAAAAATTATACTTAATGAACTTATTGCAATTCTTTTTAAGAAATAACATGCACTGTGGATAAGAGTAAACATGCAGACATACGACACTTGGATTTCCAAAAAGCATTTAACAAGTTGCTCTGTAAAAAGATAAAGTGCAAAGCAGGAGTGTGATATGAGGTGGCCAATTTTTCACAAGGAAAGATTAGCTGGCTCACGAAAAATAGGTACGCAAAAGGGTCTGTTTATGATTTGCATTTTATAACGTTAAGTTGCACAGATCAGAGACCCTCGGCATTTTACACCTGTATCAATGATTTAGGTAAGTCAAAGGCATGATGACAAAGATAGGTAGAAAAGCATGTTGTGAAGATGTCCTAAAGAGATTTCAGAAAGATAGAAATAGATAAAGTCTGGATGATGAAGTATAATGTGGACACGTGAAACTGCTTACCTGAAGGCAAAAGAATAAAGAATTACTTAAACAGAGAATGACTAGAGAATTCCAAGTTGCAGAGTTCTAGGTGTTCTACTATAGGAGTCATGAAAAGATAACATTCAGGTACAGCAATTAAGTAAAACTCAAAATTAATGGAATGCCATCTTTTATTACAGAAGGAATTAAACAAAATTGAGATTATGAATTGAGTTATACAGGACATTGGACAGTTTTAATCTGCTCATTGAAGGAAAAAAATGTAAATATATTCAGACCGTTTAGAGAAGGTTCACTAGATTGATACCAGGAACAAGCAAATGGTGCTAAAAGGAAAGGTTGGACAGATTCAGTTTAAGTTTGCTAGAGTTTAAAAGGGTGAGGGGTGACTTGATTGAAGTATAGAAGATCTGGAAAGGTCTTGACAAGGTAGACATGTAAAAGATAAGTCCTTTTTAGATGAAACCAGAACTAAAATGCACTATTTTAAAATTTGTGGCTACCTTTTTTTAAGGGCAGAAATCAGGATTTTCTTTTCTCCCTGAGCGAGACATATCTCAAATGATGCTGGTTGGTGGGGGTCAATTGTTTTTACAGGAAGAGGCAGATGGATTTTTGTGGTAGGGGAAAATCAAACTGTTCAAAGGTAGACCGGAATGTGGAATTTGAAACAAACAGATTAATTCAGGTCTTATTACATGGAAATGGTTTTGTGGGATCAAACTAGCCTAATTTGTACATTCATATGATTTATTTAAAAATCTAACATAATTGTGACATTCAAAGAAGATTTACATTTGTGGATTTACTAAAATTTGGTTCAGGAATAATTTGTACACAAAATGCACAGCCTTTTACAGACAGATAGAGCACTTTAGAAAATTTCCAAATGCTGGATAATTGGTGCATGTTCTTATATTTGTGTTTCATTTTGTAGCTTTTTTTCTTAGAATTTACATGTGAAAGTGTTAAATTAAACACTGCATTTAACAACGAAGGTGTCAGACATACTTGCAAACAAAAAAGACACTGAACAATACCTTCAGTAGTGCTCAAGGACAAGGAATGGCTGAAGCACACGCTTTAGGATCTGGTTCCAATCTTGCCTGAGGAAATAAAGGAATCATTTTGAAAAAGTTCTCATGGGATTTTCTTTTCAAAACCAAGGCCAAGGAATACCACTTACTTTAACATTTTCAGATTAGTTTAACTTAATATGCTAAAACTGCAAAGCCAAAATTACAAGGGACTAACAAGGTGACCACCATTTCAGCCATCTCTAGCAGGACACCACCAGACATATTCCCCTCCTCTCCAGTCAGCCTTCTGCAAGGACTGTTCCCTCAGACATTCTGGCCAACTCTTCCTTCACTCCCATCACCACCACCACCCCGCCCCCACAATGCAATCACAGAAAGTGTACCTACCTATTTACTTTGCTTCTCCACAGAATCCAAGGGCCCAAACACACCTTTCAAGTGAAGCAGCACTTTACCTGCACTTCCCACAATCTTGTCTACTGCATTTGTTGCTCACAATGTGGTCTCCTCTACACTGGGAAAATGAAGTAGAGACTGGGTGACCACTTCACAGAACACCTCCATACTGTCCACAGACTCAGCTTCCAGGTATCTGCCACTTCTGTCTCAGGCTTGCTGCAGTGCTTCCAGCAAAACTCGGCACAAGTTGAAGAACAGCACCTCATTTTCCACTTGGGAACTCTACAGCCTTCTGGACTCAAAAGGCGGCAATATTAAGGGCACCTTCTCCTATATCCTTACCTGAACACCCACACACTAGGCCTTGTTATCGCATGCAATGTCCCCAATAGTAGCTGTTCATTCTCCTGGGCTGAGTGTTATCCACTCCTTTGTCTGTTCAACTGTTCTTCTCTCTTTGGACTCTACTGCCATGTGTCATTTACTCCCCCATACACCACATCCCCCACCACAGTTCTGTTGAGATTTTCCAACGATTTTTTTGTTCCTATTTACTCTGGCTATCATTTGAGCTATACAATGTCCTAATTGGAATCAACTTTTAGCAATTTCCTCAATATAATACCCAGCTGAATTAGAAATTCCCTAACCTTTGCCTATCTCTGGTTGACCTCCAAACAACCTTTAGATTAGTCATTTAGAATTTGTATTTTCATTTGAAGTGGGTTTTACTATCTTTCATGGTTTAATGAATGTTTTTAAATGCAGATTTATGCTCTATAGTTTGCAAATACTGTAAACATCATATTGATGTCTTTGGCCAAATAATTGCACCTGGTTTATGTTAACTGGCTAGCCACTCAAGACTGAAAAATGTGTTGCTAGAAGAGCGCAGGTCAGGCAGGAGAATCGACATTTCGGGCATAAGCCACTCAAGACATCAACTTTTTAAAAAGTTCCTAAGATTGCTTTAATTGCACAACTGTCTAGGGTTAAATACATTATTTTCTGACTACCATTAAGTAATCCCTCCTTATCCAATCCAAAATATGCTCAGCAATCCCAAAGCCTCAACCTTAATAATGTATGTATAACATTTTGTAAAAAAGGTCTTTGCAAATCAAGATACAAAATAATGTAAAGTTTTGTCATCCACCAACTTAACTGCCTCCTTAAATGAATTCTACAGCAGTAAGAGGGACAATTTCTGTAACCATGCCAAAATGTTCATTAAACTCCTCTCTGCTCAGGTAGTACAATGCATATGTCTAATAAGATTCCTTCTAGCAGGCTATACAGCTCTGAAGTGAAGGTAATGAGCAAATAAACTTTCGACACAGTGTGGTCGATGTTTAGAACACTTCCACAAATGGCAGTTGATGCTAGATCAGTTGTTAATTTTAATTGAGATTAGATACATTTTTAAGTAAAAAGGTATTAATGACATGGGCAAACAGCAGGTATGAGGAGTTAAACTATATAATGATTAAGTCATGGAACAGACTCAAGTACAGTAAATATGGAACTAGTCTAGACTACTCCTGTACCTATGTTCTCTTGGTAGATATTTTGCTACCAACCTGTTCAGACAAGTTGGGATTCACTGCTGGAGCAGGTAGAACTTGAACATGGGCTCTCTGACTCAGACATGGCCAATGCATCGCAGAAGCTGTAGCTATTTCCCTTTTATATCTACTGGGGCATTTAATCACTTAACCCAATCACCTGATTAGCTACACATATTAGCTGTACCATTTATAAGGTCACATGTTTACTATTACAATCAGTGCAGCATATTACTCTTCTAGAAACTATCATTTCATAAGTCAATTTTGGCATATTATACACTGTACAAGGTCACAAATCATGCATTCCTAGAATTCAGTTTCATAACCTGCATGTCCAAAATTCAGTAGTGCATAGATGACCAACACTGAGAAAACAGAGATGAACGTGCAGGGATAGAATTGAAAGTCATGGCTGGAAATGGTATAAATCTAACAATGGATTCCCACAAAATGGAATACTGATGAAGGTACTGACATAGTCAACTGCATCAACATACATATGGTTTTTCAGACAGGGGACGATTTAAGCAATTGCTTAATGAAAGGGAAGGGAGAAAGAGCAATAAAAAGTGAAGACCTACGAATGTGAATTAAAGCCAGGAAGATCGACACTCAAGTGATACACTGACCTCCAAAGTTCTGTTAACAGCATCTTCCAAACCTGTAACTATTACTACTTAAAAAGACAACAAGTGTACTGCACCACCATGTTGTTTCCTTCCAAACCCCACACCATTCTTAAACTAAATTCTTTTGCTGGTGAGTCAAAATCCTGGAACTCTCATCTGACAAAACTGTGGGGTACCTTTGCCTCACGGACTTCAGCAGCTCACCAATATCTTCAAGGGTAATAAGAATTGGGTAATAAATCCTTGTCAAACCAGCTACATCAACACCTCATGAAAGCATTTTCAGAAGAGCTAATTGCAATTAATGATCAAAGGCAACTTTACATATTTACAACAGGAGAACTCTGATTCAAAAAGGACTGCAAGCAGCTTGGAGATGTTTAGACCATTAAATAAGTGAATGGCACATGACAGCATTATCACAATATTTACTGCAGTATTAGCATAAACAGATATATTTTATACTTTAGATACAAAGGGTATATTTCAGTAGGTCCATATGGTGGAATTCAATACTTCTGAACATCTGAAGTAGTGTGTCTAATGGGGACATGGAAGGCAAGGAGGGATAAATGCTAACAGTCTGAAAAAATACAATTTGTGATTTTAGAAAGAGCAGACTTACCTGTGTATATTCAAAAGCAATGAGGAGAACAGTATCATGGCTCATTTGGTAAAACTCACACCCAAGTTAGCAAGCTGTAAGGATTCAATTTCCACTCCACAGAATAAAGTACAAAAATTTTAGCTGACTTTCCAGAACAGTCCCAGGAGGTTCTATGCTTGCAATGCTATCCTCTTTCAATGGGTTTCATCGCGACATAGAAGTTGGAGCAGGAGGTGGCCATTCAGCCCTTGGAACCTGCTCCTCCATTCATCACAATCATGGCTGATCGTCCAAATCAATAGCCTAATCCTGCTTTCTCCCCATAACCTTTGATCCCATTTACCACATGTGCTACATCTAGCTGCCTCTTGAAAACATTAAATACATCCACAGACTCATTATTCTTTGGGTGAAGAAATGTCTTATCTGTCCTAAATGGCCAACCCCAAATCAGGAACATCTTCCCTATCAAGTCCTCTCAGAACTTTAAGTCTGAGTCTCCATTTAGTCCCTCAGATAGAAATAGAAGATCCAACGATACCACTTATAGTGCCAGGGACCCAGGTTCAATTCAAGCTTTGGGTAACTGTGTGGTATTTGTATGTTTTCCCCATGTCTGAGTGAGATTCCATCAAATGCTCTTTTAGAGCATGGGAGGAAATCGAAGTGCAAATTAAGTCAATTGGCTATGCTAAGTTGCCTCTGTGTCCAGCGATGTGCAGGCTAGTGGATTAACCATGCTAAACATTGGGATAGGCTGGGGTGCTCTTCAGAGGGATCAGTACAGACTCTGTGGGCCAAATGGCATCTTTTTGCAACTGTAGGTTTTTTTTTTAAGCTGTAATTAGCTATTAATAGCTAATAAACATTATGTTTTTCAAGATTGGATTGAGAAAGAGAAATTCTAGGCTGAGAAGTGTAAGAAAGCTTGAAATGCTACATTAAGCAAATGAGTATTATTTAGAAACAAGGAAAATCTAAAAAATCTTAGAACATTATGAAAAATGTAAAAACATGCAAAAACTGAACACAAAAATTAATTTAAAAAACAATACTTTGAAGGAAAATATGTTTATTACCTGAAAATTTTCATTAGTTATCATGAGGGCATTTTTTTCCCTCCAATGTGAATCAGCACTAAAGAGTTCAACAAAGCTAAAAAGTTACAAAAATTACAAAGACAGTAAATAGTTGGATAATTCTAAAACATTTAGAAAATATATTCAACTATTTGGCAGAACATTGCAGAAAAGGATAATATTAAGAAGTTAATCTTTCAGAAACAAAGCTACAAGGATAATGTTTTATTAGCAAAAGATATCCAGTAATTAAAAATATAGTCTTTTAGAAACATGATTCTAAAATGAATTGATTACACAATTTAAAACACTGAACAGGATAATCAACTAGATGCAAAAGTACAGATAAGTATAGATAGGCCATTCAGCCAAGTTTACTCTGCCATTCAACACAATCATGGCTGCTCTGACTCAACTCAAATCCCTGCACCTATACCCAAATCCTCACTGCCTGCTGGACCTACATGCTTACTTTCAGCAACTGGTGGACAAGGACACCAAAGGGGTCATTGCACCTCTCCTTTTCCCAAACGATCATGCCAATAACCTGCCTTCCTGCTACTGAAGTGGATAACCTCATTTATCCAAGTTATAATTCATCTGCCACGTAATATCGAACTGCTCCAGGATTGAAGAAATCCATAAAAAAACAGATCAATTTTCTTACCTTAAGCCCAATTGTATATTATAGGAAAAAAACACAAATGTATAAAATTGGAGTAGGCCATTCAGCCCTTACAACTGCTCTGCTATTCAATATGATCATAGCTGAGCATTCAACCCCGTACTCTGCGCCTGCTTTTCTTATATCCTTAGATCTCTAAATTACCTCCCAAAAAAAGAGCAGCCTGTTACAGCCAGAAATGTTTTCCACCCTCCATCTTGGATTACCCAGAATTCTTCAGATATTGGTTAGGCCACTTGGAGTATTGCAATTCTGGTCTCCATCCTATTGGAAGGATGTTGTGAAACTTGAAAGGCTTCAGAAAAAAATTACAAGGATATTGCCAGGATTGGAGGACTTGAGCTATAGGGAGATGTTGAATAGGCTAGGGCTGTTTTCCATGGAGCAGAGGCTGAGGGGTGACTTTACAGAAGTTTATAAAATCATGGGTAGGATAAATAGGGTGGGGTGAGTCCAGAACTAGAGAGCATAGCTTAAGGGGGAGAGGGGAAAGATATAAAAGAGACCTAAGGGGCATCTTTTTCACACAGAGGGTGGTAAGTGTATGGAATGAGCTGCTAGAGGAAGTGGTGGAGACTAGTACAATTGCAACATTTAAAAGGCATCTGGATGGGTATATGAATAGGAGGGGTTTGGAGGGATATGGGCCGGGTGCTGGCAGGTGGGATTAGATTGGGCTGGGATATCTGGTCGGCGTGGAAGAGTTGGACTGAAGGGTCTGTTTCTGTGCTGTACATCTATGACTCTACAGCCCCAAGAACTAAGCACTGTAGGGATTCTATTCTAATTCTTCCTTAAATCCATTCGATGTTTTGGCTTCAACTGTCTTCTGCTGCAGAGAATTTGATGGGTCATGACTCTCTAGGCAAAGAAATTCCTTATCTCAGTCCTAAATGGCCTAAGCCATACCCTTGGAGTCATCCTGGTTCTGGATTCCAGGTCATCAGGAACATTCCTTCTGCATTGACCATGTCCAATTATTTAGAATTTTATAAGTTTCTAGGATATATCCCTATTCTTCAGAGTTTAGAAGAATGAGTCTCCTAACTAATCCAGTCTCCACAGACTTACAGACAATAGACAAATCAACAATAGGTGCAGCAGTAGGCCATTCGGCCCTCTGAGCCAGCACCACCATTCATGATGATTATGGCTGATCATCCACAGTCAGTATCCTGTTCCTGCCTTAGCCCATACCCCTTGATTTCATTATCTTTAAGAGCTGCTTCCATCTCTTTCTTGAAAGTATCCAGAGACTTGGCCTCCACTGCCTTCTGGGGCAGAGCATTCCATATATCCACTACTCCTTGGGTGAAGAAATTTCTCCTCAACTCTGTTCTAAATGGCCTACCCCTTATTTTTAAACTGTGTCCTCTGGTTCCGGACTCATCCATCAGCAGAAACATGCTTCCTGCCTCCACAGTGTCCAATCCTTTAATAATCTTGTACGTCTCAATCAGATCTCCTCTCATCCTTCTAAGTTCAAATGTATACAAGCCCAGTCACTCTAATCTTTTAACATGAGAAGTCCCGCCATTCTGGGAATTGACCTTGTGAACCTACGCTGCACTCCCTCATTAATCCTTCCTCAAATTTGGAGGCCAAAACTGCACAAAATACTCCTGGTGCGGTCTCACTAGGGCCCTGTACAGCTGCAGAAGGACTTCTTTGCTCCTATACTCAATTCCTCTTGTTATGAAGGCCAGCATGCCATTAGTTTTCTCCACTGCCTGCTGTACCTGCATGCTTGCTTTCATTGACTGATGTACAAGAATGCCTAGATCTCGTACTTCCCCTTTACCTTACTTGACTCCATTTAGATAGTAATCTGCCTTGCTGTTCTTGCCAAAGTGGATAACCACACATTTTATCCACATTAAACTGCATCTGCCATGCATCCATCCACTCACCTAGCCTGTCCAAGTCACCCTGTATTCTCATAACATCCTCACATTTCACCCTGTCAGGCAGCTTTGTGCCATCAGCAAATTTGCTCATATCACTTTTAATACCTTCATCTATATCGTTAATGTAAACAGCTGCAGTCCCAGCACCGAACCTTGTGGTACCCCACTGGTCACCTCCTACCATTCCGAAAGGAACCAGTTTATCACTACTCTTTGCTTCTCGTCAGCCAGCCAATTTTCAATCCAAGTCAGTATTTTTCCCCCAATACCACGTGCCCTAATTTTGCTCACTAATCTATGTGGGTCATTATCAAAGGCTTTCTGAAAGTCCAGGTACACTGCATCCACTGGCTCTCCCTTGTCCACCTTCATAGTTACATCCTCAAAAAATTCCAGAAGATTAGTCAAGCACAATTTCCCCTTCGTAAATCCATGCCGATTCTGACCTATCCTGTTACTGCTATCCAAATGAGTCATAATTTCATCTTTAATAATTGACTCCAGCATCTTTCCCATCACTAACACCAGGCTAACCTATCTATAATTCCGCTTTCTCTCCCCCTCCGCAGGAACTGATCCTGACTCTATAGAGCATTGGAAAATGATTACCAATGCGTCCACTATTTCTAGAGCCACCTCAAGTACCCTGGGACATAGACCATCAGGTTCCAGGGACTTATCAGCCTTCAGACCTAACAGTCTATCCTACACATTTTCTGCCTAATATAAATTCCCTTCATTTCATCCATTACCCTAAGTCCTTCAGCCAGTATTACATCTGGGAGATTGCTTGTGTATTCCCCAGTGAAGACAGATCCACAGTACCTATTCAACTATTCTGCCATTTCCTTGTTCCCCATAATAAATTCACCAGTTTCTGTCTTCAAGGACCCAATTTTAGTCACACTTTTTTTTCATTTCGCATACCTAAAAGAGCTTTTAATATCCTCCTTTATATTTTTGGCCAGTTTGCCTTCGTACCTCATTTTGTCTCTGCGTATTGCCTTTTTAGTTATCCTCTGTTGCTCTTTAAAAGTTTCCCAGTTGTGCAGCTTCCCGCTCATCTTTGCTATGTTATACTTTTTTTTATTTATACAGTCCTTAACTTCCCTCAGGATCTTTCTCCCTCTTTGGAATGAACTGATCCTGCACCTTCTGCATTATATTGAGAAATACCTGCCATTGTTGTTTCACTGCCATCCCTGCTAGGGTATTAAACCATTGAACTTTGGCCATCTCCTCCCTCATAGCTCCATAGTTCCCTTTGGTTCAACTGCAATACTGACATTTCCGATTCTCCCTTCTCCCTCTCAAACTGCAGTTTAAAAATTATATTATGGTCACTACCTTCTAATGGCTCCTTTACTTCAAGGTCCCTGATCAAATCTGGTTCGTTGCACAACACCAGGTCCAGAATTGCCTTCACCCTGGAAGGTTCCAGTACAAGCTGTTTTAAGAATCCATCTCGGAGGCATTCCACAAACTCCCTTTCTTGGGGTCCAGTACCATCCTGATTCTCCCAGTCTACCTGCATGTTGAAATCCCCCATAACTGTAGTAATACCTTTGTGACAGGCCAATTTCAACTCCTTATTCAACTTATACTCCACATCCAGACTACTGTTTGGAGGCCTGTAGATAGTTCCTATTAGGGTCTTTCTACCCTTAGAAATGTCAGCTCTATCCATACTGTTTCTACATCTCCTGATTCTATGTTCCCTCCTCGCAAGGGACTGAATATCATTCCTCACCAACAGGGCCACCCCACCACCTCTGCCCATCAGTCTGTCCTTTCGATATAGCCTTGAATATTCATTTCCCAGGCCTTGTCCACTTGAAGCCATGTCTCAGTTTCCCTACAACATCGTACCTGCCAATTTCCAACTGAGCCTCCAGCTCATCCACCTTGTTTCTTATGCTTCATGCATTCACATATAATAATCTTAATTTGTTACTCCCCTCATCCTTCCGATCAATCCTTATTTCACTTGGACCATACTGTATGATCCCTTCAGTTTTCTGTTCCATTGATTCAGTTGTCTCTCATATTCTCATTCTCACTTTAGCTTCCTTCTCAAAATTTCCAGTTGTCCCGTCCCCCAAACCTGTGCTGCAGTGGCAAACCTGCCTGCCAGAATGCTGGTCCCTCACCTATTAAGGTGCAATCCGTCCCTCTTGTATAATTTATCCTTACTGCAAAACCCTAGTGATCAAAGAATTTAAATCTTTGCTTCCTGCACCAGTTCCTCAGCCACATATTAAAGTCCATTATCTCCCTATTCCTGCCCTCTACAGCCCAAGGTAACGTCGGTGACGTTCTGGATTCTGGCATTTTGTAGGCAACACCATCCTCAAATCCCACCTGTTGCCGCAGAAGCCTCTTTCAGTCCCTCTCACTATGGAGTCCCCTATTACCACAGCTCTGCATGATGTCTGACTCTATGGCTCCGCCTCCATGCCAATTTTCAATTGCCAGATCTGTCTGCCTCTCAGACTGGCATTGTCATCTGTCTCAACAGAGTTTCCAAGAGATTCATCCTGTTCATGAGGGAGTTTTCCCCAGGGTCTCTTGTACTTGAATCATCTCTTCCTTCCTCATAGTCATCTCCCTTCTTCTCTCTTCTGTTATGCTCTGTGTATTGACCTCAC
>NC_057715.1:52230115-52260399 GCF_004010195.1 Chiloscyllium plagiosum
GTGGTGCTGGAAAAGAACAGGTCAGGCAGCGTCCAAGGAGCGGTCAAATCGATGTTTCGGGCAAAAGCCCTTTATCAGATCCAGGGCTTTTGCCCGAAACATAGATTTTCCTGCTCCTTGGATGCTGCCTGACCTGCTGTGCGTTTCCAGCACCACTCGAATCTTACTTAAATAGCCTCAGGATTAAAACTTCCATATTATTTTAATTATAGAGTCAGAGATATACAGCATGGAAATAGACCCTTCGATCCAACCCGTCCATGCCGGCCAGATATCCCACCTGCCAGCACCCGGTCCATATCCCTCCAAACCCTTCCTATTCATATACCCATCCAAATGCCTCTTAAATGTTGCAATTTTACTAGCCTCCACCACTTCCTCTGGCAGCTCATTCCATACACGTACCACCCTCTGCATGAAAAAGTTGCCCTGTAGGTCTCTTTTATATCTTTCCCCTGTCACCCTAAACCTATGCCCTCTAGTTCTGGACTCCCCCACCCCAGGGAAAAGACTTTGTCTATTTATCCTATCCGTGCCCCTCATGATTTAATAAACTTCTTATAAGGTCACCCCTCAGCCTCCGACACTCCAGGGAAAACAGCCCCAGCCTGTTTAGCCTCTCCCAATAGCTCAAACCGTCCAACCCTGGCAACATCCTTGTAAATCTTTACTGAACCTTTTCAAGTTTCACAACACCTTTCCGATAGGAAGGAGACCAGAATTACACGCAATATTCCAACAGTGTGTCACTCTCAATCTTAATGAAGAATTCTGCTTTATTATGATCTTGCACTGCAATGTTGCTAATTAATCCTCTGTGGGCGGCACGGTGGCACAGTGGTTAGCACTGCAGCCTCACAGCGCCTGAGACCCGGGTTCAATTCCCGCCTCAGGCGACTGACTGTGTGGAGTTTGCACGTTCTCCCCGTGTCTGCGTGGGTTTCCTCCGGGTGCTCCGGTTTCCTCCCACAGTCCAAAAGATGTGCAGGGTCAGGTGAATTGGTCATGCTAAATTGCCCGTAGTGTTAGGTAAGGGGTAAATGTAGGGGTATGGGTGGGTTTCGCTTCGGCGGGTCGGTGTGGACTTGTTGGGCCGAAGGGCCTGTTTCCACACTGTAATGTAATCTAATCTAATAATACAATACCCAGTCTAGGAGGCTTACTCTCTAGTTGGCTCAACATACTGTTCAAGGAAACCATCTCTCATACAGTCCAGGAAATCCTGCTCCATCATATTGTTATCAGTTTGGTTCATCCAGTTAGTACGTAGATTGAATTCATCCGTAATAACTGCTGTACTCTTGCTGCATGCATCTCCAATTTCCTGTTTGATACAGACTCCAACATCACAACTTCTGTTTGATGGTCTGCACACAATTCCCACTAATGTCTTTTTCCCTTCGGTGTTCCACAGCTCCACCCATATTAATTCCACATCGTCAAGATTCATGCTCCCCCTTACTACTGCATTAATTTCTTCCTTAACCAGCCATCTCCCTTCCCATCTATCTTTCCTGAAAATTGAACAACCATGGATGTTGAGTTCTCATCTTTGGTCACTCTGGAGCCAAGTCTCTGTGATGCCAAATACATTATATCCACTAATAACTGTTAGCACAGTTGCATCCACCTTGCTCCAAATGCAGCTCACATTGAGACACAGAGCCCTCAGGCTCAATTGGTTTTTGGACATTTATGGCCCTTTCACTGTTGTTGCGAAATGTGACAGTTGTTGATTTGAGTCTTTGGTTTCTCTGCCTTCCACATTTCCCCTTACTGACCTTTGTTTTTGTACCCACTTTACTTCCCTCCGACTTCCTACATTTGTTCCGATCCCTAGCCACGTTAGGATAAATCCTTCCCAATAGCATGAGCAAACACCCCAGCTGGTTCCAATCCTGCCCAAGTGCAGACCGCCTGGTTTGTATTTGTCTCACATCCCCCAAAACCAGTTCCAATGTCCCAAGAATCTGAATCCCTTCCTCTCGTAATACGCTTCAATTCATGTATTCACCTTAGCTTTCCTGCCATTCCTACTGACTCGCGTGTGGGAGCGATAGCAATCCTGAGATTACCACCTTTGAGCTCCTACATTTTAGTTTAACTCCTACCTCTCTAAATTCAGCTTGTAGGACCTCATCCTTTTTTCCAAAACATATTAAACGAAGTCTCATGTATACGTTAACCTTTGTTTAACCTCAAGGGCTCCCAGCCTCATTCCTGATAAAGGGCTTTTGCCCAAAATGTTGATTTTTCTGCTCCTCAGATGCTGCCTGACCTGCCGTGCTTTTCCAGCACCACTCTAATCTAGACTTCATTTAATAGAACATGCTCTCGGTTTGGTTTCACGTGCCGCTTTAAGAAATTTTGTCAAAAGCATTTTATGAACTATTTATCTAGGTTATTGTCAATTTGAGTCTAATTTATGTGAAGTTGAAAATTACGCATGTTTGTCATCCCTTCATAAGAACCCAATGTGTCTTATGTATTTATCCTAATGGTGATTAATGCTTAGGGTAATATTAATGCCTGGAGACCACTTCCACTGGCAATTCAGTACATTTCCTGGTCTCCTGAACCAAGTCCATCTCTAACTTTTGCATCAATGACATCTCTGATCATCAGCACAATCCCCTCAACCTTTATCCACTTGCTATTCTTCTTGAATGACAGGTACCTCAAATCAGAACACAGTTCTCATAATTCTGATCCAGACCTCCACAGCCGCAATCAAATAATTTCATTTACTTCGATGTATACAGTCAATTCATTTACTTTCTAATCAATGTTACGTGCATCTAGATACAGAATTTCTAGTTATCTCTTTTGTAAAATCCAAGTCTTGGCACTTGGTGGCATCCACGTAACAGAACAGAAAGCCTACAATTCGGATCTTCATTTCAGATTTAATAGTGTACTACTGTCCCACTATGTGAAAGTGAGTTCCAAACATCTACCATGCTGTGTGTAGAAGTGCTTCCTAACATCTCTCCTGAATGGTCTAGTCCTAGTTCTCAGAATGTCCTCTAATTTTAGAATCCATAATAAGTCAAAACAAGGTAGATAAAACTGGCTTTTCCTGTTCATATCTTGACTTCAATCAGATCACCCCTTAATCTTCTGAATGGTTAGCCTAATTTGCATAATCTCAATTTAACCTCTGAAGTCCAAGTATCATTCTTCTAAATGTATATTGTACTCCATCCAATATAATATCCTTTCTAAAGTAGTGTCCAGATTTACTCATAGTATTCTAAGTGGGGCCTAATCCTGTCCTTATATTACAGTCCTCTAAAACGTGACAGTTTTAGCTACATTTATTTTCTACAACTGTTCATGGCATTTTAAATATGAACCTTTAAAGATGGTACCTGAACCTTCAACCCTTGGAACATTCAATGTTCATTAATTTCATTCTGAAAAGTGCCCTGATCCATCTTTTATTCCCTATTCAAAACGTATAAACTCACTTGCTTACATTAAACTCCATCCGGACAGTGTCAGATAAATGGACAGTTTTGCCCATTTATCTGACACATCAACATCGACAATGCTACCTGACTTTGTCATCAGCAAATATGCATGGATAATAGCATAGCAAGTGATATAAGTTATTAATAATGTGACTAGTTATGTCATCAGCAAACTGGAAGATACTATATTTAGTTCCCTCAGCTAAACCAATAGCTGGAGTCCTAACACTGAATCCTGCAGTACCTCACTGGTCACCATCTATCACTTGAAAAATGGCTCATTTGTTCATACTTGGTTTCCTGTCTGCCAACCAGCTCTCTATCCATGTTCATACACTACCCTCAATCCCACATGCTTTAATTTTACATGCTAATCTCTGTGGATCCATACCCCTTCAACTCTAATTCCATCAAAACATTCCAGTAGATTTGGCAAGCATATTTCCCTTTCCTAAATCCATGCAGACTATCCAGCCTGGTCACTTATTCCCAAGTGCTCTGCCATTGAATCTTTCAGAATGAACTCAAATTTTCTCTTTGGATGGCAGGCTAAACAGTCTAATTTCCTGTTTTCTCACTGCATCCTTTTTTCAATAGTGGGATTATAATAGTTACACACCAACCATAGGAGCTCTCCAGAGTCTACAGAATCTTGAAAGACCATCAATGCACCCACTACTTCTAGGGCCACTTCCTTAAATACTCTGGAATATAGATTATCAGGCCAAAGGGATATATTGGTCTTTAATCTAATCAATTTTGACATAATTTCTATACTAATTCAGATAATATTTAAAATGGACAGAATAAAAGAGATACATAACTTTGATAACATGGTAGCAGCATTTGACAACTTCTTTAAATCAGGTACTAACCATAAAAATGGAGAAAAACAGGATTTTAATGAAGACTACTCCTTCCTGGAAAACCTGACAACTTTAAGTGATCTTTTATACAATTGATTATGGTGATTTACAATCAGAACTAATTCAAGAAATATTTCATTCATCTCTCCCAAATAAGTATAATCAGTGGAACTCACATTGGAAAGGACTATCCGGATAGTGGAAAAGCTGAAATTCAAAAAACAGCTCGAGGTGGTTATGGGAACACAAAACTAACCTAGCTCAAGATGATAATCAGCCATTATCAACTTTCTACAGTATAACAATATCAAACATCACTGGATAGACCAATTCAAATTCCTTAAACCCTTTGATGCTTGAAGTTACTATTGCAGTTATGGAGTTTAAAAAATTAGAAACAAACTTTATAGAGTTTTATTATGCCAATGAAACTTCTGTAAGAACGTGGGAGACTAAGTAGGAGTCAAAACCACCAGTGAATCACAATTAAATAACATTAATGTACACAAAGAGGTTAGTACCTTAAAGCATCCATCTTTGGAAGAAAAGCTAGATTACTAATACAAGGATGATATGCCATCTTTGGAACAAAGAAATCATTTCTCTTTAGGTATAATAGGCAAGTCATCTATACCAGATATAACCCAGATCATACAGGTTAAAAGGTCATTCAAAATGATTCACTTGACACCAGGGATAATCTTGGGCAAACAGAATCAAAACTGTAATCGCCTAAATGTGGGGTACTCACAGCACATTATTCAAAGTCAAAAATAACACTGTCAGTACTTGAGAGACCTATATTACAGTAGCTTCTCATTCTTGAGAAAAGCATGATGCACAGGGTATCATTAGCTTTAGACTAACACCAGCAAGACAACTGTTGGCAGTCAATCTACCCACTATAAGAATTGAGGCCCAATTGAGTTGTCCATTGCTGATGAATGTGTCAAGAAATTAAGAGTATTTGACATTTTTAAGAGTTGTACTGGTGTTGAAGCAATTGTGATTTGACTGTCCACCACCACTCATCTCAGGCTGGGAGCCTTCTCATTGCTCTCCTCCTACAGGCTGGGCACTGTGCAAAGTGCATCTTACTGATCAGTTCTGCAGCTTGTCTCATCTACAGTGTCAACCAAGCCCAAGAGTGTGTCACTACTTCTGCCTCAGACTGAGGGATCTAAGAGCTCTGCCATCATACTCTAACCATACAACATAGAAGAGAATCTATCCTCCTTCTGGTAAATAGCAGTCTTTAGGTATTTACATTATATAGGTAGGGGAGTATAAGGCAGCACTCCTCATGCCCTGTAGACTCCATCCTAGTTCCAAGTGTGCTCCTGTATATCAGCAGGCATCACAAATGACACATGCTATTCATTAGCATAATGGTTTGCCTATAATCCCACAGCAACTACAAGAGTCTCTTCTAATTAGTAACAGTGGACACGCTCCTGAGGCTAGAGTGCTGAAAGGACCTCAGGGTCCTTTTCCCTCAGAGTTGTAAACTCAGTTTCAAATATTTATCCAATTTTCTTTTATAAGATGTGACATCTGTCTTAATCACTTGCTGTGATAAGTATTCATGCTCCAAAAATGCTTTGCTTTCCTTATTCTGAAATGCTGCCTTCACTTTCAAGGATTTTTTTAAAGCAATGGCCCTTTCCTCAACTCGACAACTACCATTCTATTGAAATAGTTCCTGACTAAAATAAGGAGCTAAACCAGTGATCCACTGGAAATAGTTTTAGCACCTCAAGTCACTCTGCACAGTTTGCACTCTCTGGCATCATATTAATAAACTTATTTTGCACGCCTCTGTTTTTGATGGCCTATCATATCCAAGATATTATACAGTACTGTAGGATTAACTGGGTCAGAAATAACAAACATGGGGTAAACAGCCATTCCCAAACTTTGTTTAATAAAAAAATGGTGTCTTTTTAGTCTTCTATTCATTGGAAAATGTGCCTGGGCCCAAAGTCTTTCTTCCCATTCCTGACATCATCCTAGTGAACCTACACACACTATAGCTTCAATATCCTTTCTATAATAAGTACACTGAACTGCAGCCTACCATGGGTTTATGCAAATTAATCATTATATCTTTATTCTTGTTCTTACTTATATAAAACTGAAAATTGATGTTGACTTATTTGTGGTTTGATCCATGTGAATTTTGAAGGAACCACTATTTAACCAAAGCCTTTGTTCATCTACCTTCAAAATCTTTCCAACAAAACTATTCATATTTCTCCTAATATAGACACAAAATTAGCCAAATTAAATCACATCTGTGCTTATGCAGTCATTTCAAAGGGACTGTATTAAAATGTATGGAAATTTGCATTTACCTTAATTTGATTTTTTTGAAACACCATAAGGTATGCATTGGGATCCACATGAATGCAAATCATATGTTGAAGCCTCATGTTAATTGAGTTAGCACCATACCAAATTATAAAAAGGAATTTTGAACAAATATGCTACATCATATCAGCATCTTTGTTTCATTTTAGCTTCCTGCTGTCATGCTCAACAAGCCAATCTTACTGGATTATATGGCGATGCAATGACAAACTTATCACATCTGGTTTTATGTATGAACTGACAGGAAAATAGTTGGGCTCATGGAGTGGAATCAGAGTTGCTAAATGCCCAAAATAATAAAACTTTAAAATACCAAACCCAAAGATAATGCAAGTTTTTGTTCTTTGTAATTTTTAAGAAAAAGCGACACCTGTGAAACAGAATACAGGTAAAAAATAATGATATTTGTAAGTGATGAAATCTGATCTCCAATGCAAACAACTTATTCCGGATAGGATCATTTCATTGAATTGTGTTAAAAAATACATATTTCACAGTGACATGTATAACCTTCAAATCCAACAAACTGGGGATGATATTTGTAATTGGGAACAGCCATGACAGTTCAGCAACACATGCCTGCCAGTTCCAAGGAATTATCTGCCAACATTAGGCAAGATTTCAAGGACCATTGAATCTCCTGTTCTCATGGCTCGAGTCACCATACCACAGTACATGTGATGATGTTAATTTCAGTTTAAAGTGCAGTTCAAGCATTTAAAATAGCACCATGAAAGACTCATTTCGCTGAGTTTTGCCAACTTAGAAGTCACTAAATGCTAAAATTATTAATTAATGCTCAATATATTTTAAGCATTTAATCTCAAATCTATAAATCATGCTGATGCCATGTACAAATTAATATCTTGAGACAGACATCATAGAGATAGAGAGACAAGTGTGTAGCATGTCAAAAGAGACACACCAACTCTGTATGCACAAGTCCACACTGAGGAATTGCTGGACATGTGGCGCCATGTACAAGGTTTCGTTTTTCAAATGAGTGCATTCATTTAAAGCATAAAGTGTATCATAATTTGATCTGAAGTTTGTGTTGAAATGAAGCTATTATGAATAAGAAATTTACAACTTTAACTTGTTATTTTACATATTAGACTATGAAGATAACACTTCCCTTAACAGGATTTCCAATACTGATTTTGTTTTCTGCTGAAAACTATATGAAAACTACAGTGCAGGTGCAAAATATAAATCTTAGCGATTTGCTATATGCTTTAGAATTTTGCATTGAGTCTTAAACATATTAAAGCTTAGACTTTAAAACTTAATTGTAGGTTTTAATCTGGTACGTCATTAATCCCAATTGACAAGTATATACAATAGTATGAATCAGAAATGACCCAATCAAAATGGGTACTTTTAAGAAATACGGTTAAATTGTAGTTTTGTATGAATCAAATCTACAGTTATCTCACCATTTAATTATTTTAATCTTGGTTTATTCAAATACACTCGACTGAATCAAATTACCATCCAAGAGGTTCGGTACCTCTCCCACCCGATCTATTACAAAATTATTTCAATAAAAGTATTTAGATTGTATAAACAAATCCTACCTTTTAAAAGGACCGAAATAGGAAAGCGCACGAGCAGTTGCTCATATCTGATGAGAGCTTTCCCCTGAAGTCGCAACTAACAATCCAAAAACATCAGGCACAAGAACTCCAACCTGCCTGTGCTATTATAATGCATTGCAGGCGCTACCACGGTAACAGGAAAAAAAAGCGAGGCAGCTGCCAAGATTAGTTCTTTAGACTTCAAGGAGTCCAAAATCAGTATAGAGTAGAAAAAGACAAGATATTCAGTGCAAGCTCTTGTGTTGTCCATTCGCTCAAGGCTACACAAGTCACTGCCGAGTTTCAGCTTTACAACTTTAAAATTTGCAGTTACAGCAGCGAGAAAGAATTCAGTCTTTCCAGATAAGAAACCAAACGGATATGCTTGAAAAAGGGTGTGTACGGGGACCGGGGGAGGGGGGGGGGGGAGGGAGGGAGGTAAGGGGAGAAGTGTGATGTGACATACATATGGAATGAGCATTAGAACAATACTGGCAGACCAGCCAGCCAACAGCACTCTGGGCAGCTGTATTCAGAAACTGAACCTCACAGCACTGGCAGGGAAAGAGAAAAAAGTTACCAAGGTCAAATAAACGAAAAAGACAAAAGGATTCTGTCACACATTCTAAGTAAAAACTCACCAGAGCTCTGCCACATGGACAGAAGCTGCTCACATTCATAAAGATTAACAGAGTTTGATTATTAGACAGTGCTGCCTCTTAGCTTTAAGGTTTTTATTTTGCTGAGCATTTAAGTCCCAAGAGTTTTCAATTCCAGTTGGACCCAATTAACACCATGACCAGCCACCCCCTCCTGGCTATCTTCTTTTCATGAACAATGTATTTCATCTTTATGCTTGACAAAGACAGTTTAAGATTCGTAAATTACCAACCAGTTTTAATTCGAAAAACACTCATTTCATTGTTCTAAAACCTACATTGAAGCATCGTGCAGAACAAGTGATTTATGAAGTTAAACATCTCAATCCACATATAAAAGATTGTAACATACCTTTAACCATTCTTAACCTGCAAGAAAAAAAAACACTTTCACTGTGATGAAAGAAGGCAACCAATACGTGCAATAGAATCTTTGCCGCGCAGGATGTGTGCGTGAAATGTAACCAGGGGACCACGAGGGTTAAATTAACAAGTCTTATTAGGCAATGCAGCCTAAGGGCATGTTCAAATAAATTCCCCTCCCCCTTTCTAATACAGCCAGTGCTCTGGCTTGCTAACAGCTTTAACATTCCCTGAAACCCATAATGAGCATCAACCACAGCCTGTTCAGCAGAGCTTGTTAAAGACAATAACTGGTAGTGAATGGCCAGATACACATTTGAATGTGACAAGATAGGAAGCCACGAGCTCCGCCCTCCAGGCATGCTTTGAGATTACACTGGAATATCGGATGCTCTCAGTCAATTTATCAATGGAAGTGCACAGTTATTTTGGACCGATTTGTATCGGATCTGTTTGAAATAAAAGTGGAAATAAATTGGACGATTATCAACTGCAACAGATATCCGAAAGAGAACATTAAAGAAATATATTAGAATTAACAATAAAAATAATTTGCACTTGCGTAGCATGCAAGGGAACTCGGTGTGAAAGCGCGGTTTATAATTAAAGTAAAACCAATCTGGTATAAGCGCTCCATGACAGGTAATCCTTCTCTTGAGCAAGTCCTTCATAAATCATGAGTGCTTTAATGTACATGCCGTGTGTGCGCGCAGTAAAGGAGACAGAGGACGTCTAAAACAGAGAAAGAAATAACTCTTCCCCCTTTCCCCTCCCCACGTCTAAATGGTACTCCATTGTTCATTCCCCATTGATATGTTGCAAGGTGCAAAGGAATTTGAGTCATCTACTCATGTTTCGTTATATATGTCAATAATTTGGAGAATTTAAAGATAGAGATACAAAATGCATTGTTTTAAACAGCTATCAAACGGACTTTGTAATTTTATTTTTAAAACCACAATTATAGATTATTTCTCAATCTCCATGGTAACATTTTAAGCAGTTTTAAATTGTATTCGCGATCAAAGTCCCAGGGTTCAACACAAAGCTTCTAATTAGGAAAGCTCAAGGTGATCACGTGCATAGAACTTTAACATTAAAAATTGTTTTTTCTAGTGCCTCCATTTCTCCCCCATAACAGGAACGAACACAATGCTTGTACAACTAGGTGAGAAATTACATAGTCAAACTGTTAATAAAACAAAATTGCGAATCCACATTGAACATGGCACTGCAGAAATGTGTAGTATATAAAAACTTGGAAGTTTTCACTATGGACATAACCTTCCACTCCCAGAGATGGCCAGCTTAGAGTCAAGGAGGGTAACTGGTGAGGCACACTAAATCTGCCACCTTCCTGCCTCCACCAGAATTAAGTTCCGATCAGAAAGGTACATAGAAAGGCACATAAAATCAACCCTTCACCCAACTTACAGTCAAGGTCTTCAGAAGTAAAGACAACATTACGGTCTGAGCTTGTGACCGCTGGGAACCATCTCACTACTAGTGGACAGTTACCAAGGTGTTCTTGATAGCTGTCATTTTGGAGCAGCTTGTCACCTTGGGAATGTGTACTGTTACTCAAAGACAAAGGCAAACAATGCTTGGTAGAGTCCCTGGACATCAGGAAGCTGGGTGGCCCTGAGATGAATCGCCAGATAATAGTTAGGATCATCGTTACAATGTATGCTACATGGAGATGTTGGGGGAAGTGGTGCTCAAATGCAGTGACAGTAGAATCAGTGACCTTCTAGGTTCCATTGCATCCAAGGACTGGTTTCTATAACTGCAACCGTGGCCTACCTTAAAGCAAACCAATCTTAAATAGGAGACTACAAGCAAGCATTAGGTCCTTCAATTGCATATACTGAGGGCCCATTTGAAGTGTGGAGGTAAACACCATACTAGTCCTTATTCAATATGGTGTGCTACACACATCTAGCCTGAAATGTACTGGCATGTTGGGGCCCTAATATTTTGAGGAGCACCCTAAAATCAGGCACTTCAGTCCAATTTTGTGGCCCACATTTCAGTGCTAGAGGAAAAGTCATGTTACAAACTTCCTTTTTGTTCAAAATTGTTTTCTTGTTCTGTTGTTCAAAAATTGCAAAAAACTATTTGTCTTAGCTGTTCTGAAAAACGTGGATGAAATCTTAAAAATGGCAATAAAATAAAACCAGTTCTTTAACATAAAAAAAACCTCGCAGATTTACATGTAAAGAATTTCAAACCAATTTGATTTGTCCAATGTACAAGATGATTAAAATCAGTCATTATCTGGTATCTTACTATCACCCAATTATTTGTTAATTTATGCTCTGCTATGTGTAACTACAGCTTGAGGACCTATAAAAAAATTCTTTCAACAGTGACTTCTTACAGACATGCAAAATTTACAAAATGCTAGACAGGATAAATACATAAAGGATATTCCTCCCAGCTGACGGTCAAGGAGGGGATAAAATCTCAGCATAAGGAACAAGCCATTTTTAATTGAGAGGAGGAACAATTCCTTCCCTCAGAGGACAATGAATCTTTGGAATTCTTTATCCCAGAGGTTCAAAGCTCAGTCGAGTATAATCAAAATATAGATTGTATCTGCATATCGAAAGTTATCAATTAAAAGAAATATGGGGATGATGCCACACATGGAATTCAGGTAGATGATCAGCCACAACCGAGAAAACTCAAGCTTGTTCTGCCATGTTCTTAAATATTAATGACTTGCCCATCAATGTATAGAAAAATGTATCACATTTATATCTGTGTTTTCTTTTCATAAACAGTACACCTCCAATATTTCTCATTGACTATATCCATCAGCAAATTCAAATGCCAAGAGCTAAATATGGTGTAAATGTTATATAACGTGGCATTTATTGTCATTCAAATATAAACTTTTTTTATACATGAAGGTACAATAAAATATGCTGCAATATACTGAACATTACAGGAAAGTCTGAGAGATTTCTTTTTTGTCTTGAGGTAAGATCAACAGGCAATCCACCCAAACATAATCCACCTTAGTCCACAAGGGCGGTTGGTATCTCTCCCTGTTCAGTACAATTGTGTATGCTATTGCTATTCTTCCTCCCATATAGCTTCTGACATTTTCCACCTGTCCAAACTTTCTTAAACCTAATCTATATTTTTTTCCTGATCCTTCACTGCTTGTCACGGCACTGGAATCTTACTGTCTTTTTCTAACATATTATATTTCAATTTCTGTTTCTTCAACTCAGCTAAAAGCTTGGAGATCCTAGCATTTCAATTTTCCTGCAGACAAGAGTATTGATTCTTCATTCTTTTCAGATGACTTTGAGGACCCTTCACCAGAGTGACATTTGAAGAGCTATAAATCCTCTTCAGCTGAAAATGGAGATTCCTACCCTGCAGTTCAAGGAGGCAATACAGCAGTGATATAAATTTAAAATAATTGAATTCTTAAATATTTAAATATTTATCCATTAAATTATATTGTTTACTTAATGACAGTTTTAAAACTAAGTGCTTTATATTCCACATATTGCCAGATTGATCCTTGGTACTACAAATGCTAAATGTTACATGAGGCAATGACTTATTTCTGCTGCAATAGCAGCTCCTGGCCTCCAGAGGATCTAGGCTCCAACACATATACAGGTAGATATGCACAGTAACAGGGAAGCTAGAGAACACAAACATTTACAGGCTATAAAAAGGCATTAAGGTTAGTTTGTAAAATATGCAAGCACAGAAAAATGCAGCATCTACAGTATGAACTGCGCTCAGTTAGGATGCTGGAATTTAAATATTAACTGACCTACAAGCTTTGATTTTGACATGTGGATAAAAGTTTCTTAACTGTACTGTTAAAAGGCACATCCTGATGTGATGACAAAATCATGATGGTGTCAATGTAAATGTCCATGAATGGACCATTTCACTTAAGTGATACTGCTTGGGTTGAAAAGAAAATGCACGTTGGTGGAGAAATAAGGACAAACCTTAAAAATGATAAAAATAAGAATCGCTCACATAATAGACATAATTTAACAAAGCTCCCGTATAGGGAAAATATGCAGCAAATTAGAAAAGTTGAAATATTAGCAGATAGGTCTCTAAACTGGTAAAAATCATTCCATAGCTTAAATCAGTCACTGATGTTTTATGCAAGCTGTATACTCATTTCTATTGCATAATTAAGGAGAACATAAGCACAAAGAAAAGTAGCTGCACTACAATTGTCCCCTTCTGTTTCATACAGATTGCATTTATAATTTCTCTTACGGAATTTTTATTGAAAACTGTTTTGCTATTATCAGCAAAACTGTTTATTCATTAAAAATTAGTGAAAGATTGTTTCACGAAGGAAGAGCTGCAGGGATGGTGTCCACTAGAAACAGTGGCCCAAAAATCTAATTTATGACTGTTTTAAAAGACAGATAGCTTCTAATTACTGTGAAGATATGATAATTTAATACTTCCAGACAGGCAGTCTTCTCACTGATCCCAAGAACACTACCATTTTTCATCACTTTTAGTTAAAGACGTTGCCTGAGCAACAGCAGAACAGTTATTCAGTAAAGTGTGGTGGTAATTCTAATTAAGAAGACTTTCAAATGACATATATACAACCTCAATCATTTTAAAGTAGCTACTGAAGTTGAACGTTCCCTTTTTACTTCATACAGTCATTACTGCAGTGTTAGGAGAATCTCTGGCACTACACAGAATGAACCCCAAAAAAAACTATCATGCTGTCATGGAACTGACCTTCTTAGCCATTGTTAGAAATCCCTGTTCACAATGGTAGCTTGTTTTCCTTGGTGCACTAATAACCAAGCAGACTGTTCAATGTTGTCCAGTATAAAATCTCTCTAAAATAAATACTTTTAATTATTTTATTTGATGATGAATTTCTTGCAAACATGAATAACCTATCCTACTTTTCATGCAACCATGATCGTGAGCCTTTAATTTTCATTCTTTATTGACACTTTTCAGTATTTAACAAGGTCCACGTATGTTCAACACCAATTCTGGGGAGACAAAAACTATGAACTAACTATGGACAGTCAAAGACAAGGCATATGACCCAAAATAAGTATGGGGACCTAATAGAGTCCTGGTGTACTGATTTGAATGGCCAATTTTCCTGCATCCTGGGATTCTTCAAAATCCAGAGTCAAAGACTTTGGAGAGTTCTGACTTACAAGAATTGTTAGAGGAAATGATGCATGGAAAAATCCTCAAGCTCCTGAATAACTATATTACTAACCCCACATGATTACAATCCCCAAATGCCCTTACTACCTCCCAATCAGACAAAACTTTACCACAGGACATCTGATTCTCTACCTCCAATCCCCCTTATAGGATCTGAAATGCTGATTTATGAACTTCACTCTCCAAATACCCTTCAACTCTTGAACTTCCCAATAACCTGATCTGAACAGACCTCACCAGCCTATCCAGATTATCCACTTACCTCATCCACTCTTATGCACCTTTGTATGTATTCACACAGACACTGTTTAAATGTCCCAGGCTTTTCAATTTTTTCAGGAACACTTGACAGAATATAGGAGCTTATGCCATGAACAAAGGGTGTAGGACTTCTGTGTAAATACCATTTGCTGATGTCTCAAAGGTTTCTTGCATTGACTAAATTCTGCAGGATCTTGCATCAGAAGATTGGCCAGGGAAATTGGAGGACGGTAAGTGGATAGAAATTCTTTTTGATCATAGTTGGAAAGTGGGGTTTGGGCCAAGATATTTAACTCCTGTAGAATATGTAATCAAGTATTTTTTCTTGACTTTTAACCAAGACAAATGTTTGACTTCCAACACAAAATCCCAAGACAATCTAAAATAAAAGTGGTTCATATTTCTTGCTTCTCAGATTATTCCCATTCTTTCAAAACAGGATTTATGAATATTAGCCAAAAAGAAAGAGAAACAGCAAAATTAAAGCTCTGTAAGATCACCAAAGTTTCCCAAGTCAAATCAGAATGCCAGTGTTTTGCATATTCAGACCTAGAATTAATTAGCTTATCATCTGAACTGTGAGCAAGCTGAATAGTACTTGCTTTATGGGGAAGCATTGGGAATTACCACCCTTAATAGATAAATCATAATGCATTGGAGAGAGAGGTCAGGCTAAGTTAACAATAGAGAAACACAAACAACAGGTACCATACAACTGAACAGTGCTCCACAACAGAGTAGCTATCTTGGCAGAGGCTGTTCACAATCAGCAGGGAAGCTATCACTGAGGTGAACCATCTGATTGGTGAACACCTGGAAAGACAGTCAGCCATCTGTTTTACACAATTTGTATTAGTGAAGGGACCACCATTTGTTTCAACTATGTCACAAGGGCCTTCCAGGTCATGTAGGAACCAGTTTTCTTTTCTCCCTGCACCATGCTATAAAATAATTACAGGCTGGAAGATACAATAAAAGTGATGGCATTTTATCTACTGTTTCAGCACAGTTAATACTGTTAATACAGTTAATATTGACTGTTTATGTACCTTTGTTACTATGTGCTCTCTTTATTTCGAAGTTCCACTGGCAGATTGCTGGAAAACCCCACTGCAAATAATATTCAAGTATCTGTGTGAAAATACCACAGACAGGATCGATCCTGTACCAATCCCAACAAAGGTCTAAAGTAAAGTTTCCTCTCAAAATTTGCCTGGAGGGTCAGAATTCTGTCCAGAATTTGCCTGACACAGAGCTCTGGTTGAGCAGACCAGGACAACACTTTGGCAGTTTGACAGGATCTATGGCATTCTTGGTAACATTTATAACAATTAGATTGACACTTCTTTGATAGCTAAGTATTGTGATCTGCAGTGGCGCAGAGTGTCATTATGGAATTTCTGCTGCAGATTGAAAGTGGTTCAACTAAAGCCTGTGTTTACATACCCAGCCCTGCCATATCTCCACTAGTCATTAAATGATTCTATCATTGGTTCACCTTTATCTTGTCCATCAACCATTTCCCCTTTCCAGCATCCATAGCAAAATCTCCTGTTGCACTTTGTTTTACTTTGTTGATACTTAAATATTTTTAACTAATCCATCCAGACATATTGAAATATTTATGGCAACCTGAAGTTAATAAGGACTGCAGATGCTGGGAAGTCAGTATCAATAAAATGTGGAGCTGGAAAAGGCACAGCAGATCAAGCAGTATTAGAAGAGCTGGAGAGTAATTTAGGGCACACATGGGACTTCAATCCAGGCACTCTGGCCGAGGCAGGAACACCACTATCGTCTCAGAAGAGCCCAGTTACTGTTATGTGTGTAACTTTGCTGGTGTCTATTTCACATGATGTTGTGAATGATTATGGTTATTAATGAACAATTTCAAATTGATCAGGTTAGACTCAATCTAGGACACAAGCTATATATGATAAATAATAACCAATTAATTTGTTTCCTATACTCTAATTGCATAAATTATATATCTGTGCATATTATTTGTAGAATATGAAACAGATCTGCATTATTCTTCAAACTTCATGGTGTTTCTCTCTTTTCAAGTTCTCCCTCAAGACCAAGTGTTGGTCTTAACTGAAGTGATATTAGAGGCTGAGAGGTAATTATGACTGAAACACAAATGTACTTCAATCCCCATCTTAAGATCTTACAATTTAGTAATAGAAATACATTGTGTCCATGACAAGAAACAAATGTGAGACAAATCCTACCATAAATGATGGAGCTGCAGTATCTCCATTAGCAATAGAGCAAAAATTAAAAAGAGATACAAATTTACATGATAAATATCAATACAGATTTTTGTGTGGAAGATTGACAAGAAAAACAGGCAAATTCCACATTTCATTGATAATTTATTCACCAGTAGGAAATTTGTTGTTTCACCTTTTCTATTTCTTCTCAATTTAAATATTTCTGAGCTATCTTTAACATCTCCTTTATTTACATCACAGGTTCTAATTTTACATTAAAAAGGCCTGCCTTTGTGACTCTCGCTAATTTCAAGCAACTTCAGAGAAAAATTTCACAAACTCAATCATGTTAATTCTGTCATTGGTATTTTTTGGAACTCCGTCTTTGTACAATGATGATTCTTTTATGTTGCTTCACTAGAATGGAAACCAGCAACTCAAACTTTGTTCTCTACAGATTTCTCAGCTTATGCATTTCTTTTATGATTAGATACAAGAAATGTGCTGATAATCAAGTCCTTCCAATTGGAGTCATAACATTAGTACAAATAATTCGATTCAATCACAAAAATGGCCAATTGTTTCTCTTTTTAGCCAGCATGGACATGCAAAAGAGAAATCATGCTGGTCAAATCTACTGGGATTTTCAAGGATATAACTAATAAGAGTTGATAACAGGGAGCCAGTGGATGTCGTTTACTTGAACTTTCAGAAGGCTTTCAAAGAAGCTCCATCTAAGGGATTAGCATGTAAAATTAAAATACATGGGATGAGGGGTGGTATACTGACATGGACAGAGAACTGCCTGGTAGAGACATTGAAGAGTAGAAATAAATAAGTCCTTTGCTGAGTAGCATCCAGTGACTAATAGAGTACAACAAGGATCAAATGCTTGAACCCCAGCTATTCACAATATTTATTAATGAATTACTGTTATGTTTTGTTAAATTGGATAATCTTGCATTTGTCCATATTGTGCTGCATCTGCCATACTTTACCCATTTGATCAACTTTGAAAACTTTGCTGGTGTCTATTTCACACGATCGTGAATGATTATGGTTATTAATGAATAATTTCAAATTGGTCAGGTTAGACGTAATGTAGGACACAAGCTGATATATGATAAATAACCAATTTTTTTTTCCTATACTCTAATTGCATAAATTATTTACCTGTGCATATTATTTGTAGAATATGAAACAGATCTGAATTATTCTTCAAACTCCATGACGTTTCTCTCTTTTGAAATTCTCCCTCAAGTGTTGGTCTTAACTGAAGTGATATTAGAGGCTGAGAAGCAATTGTAACTGAAACACAAATGTACTTCAATCCCCATCTTAAGATCTTACATATTAGTAATAGAAGTACATTGTGTCCATGACAAGATACAAATGTGTGACAAATCCTACCATAAATGATGGAGCTGAATGAATTAGATCAGCGTACTAAATGTAATACCTCCAAGACTGTAGAAGACAATGCTGGGTGGGAGGGTTGAGTGAGAGTAGGATACAGGGATGTTTCAGTGTGATTTGGATAAGTTGATCAAATGGATAAAGTATGGCAGATGCAGCACAATGTGGACAAATGCAAGATTATCCAATTTAACAAAACAAAGGCAGATTAACTGAATGGTAATAGATTGAGGAAGGGAACAATGCAACAAGGCCTTTGGTCCTAGTACACCAGTAACTGAAAGTAAGCATGCAGGTGTAGCAGTGAAGGTGGTAAATATTATTTTAGTCTTTGTAGCGAGTAGCTTCAAGAACAAGAGCAGGAAGGTCTCGCTGCAGTTATACAGGCTCTTGGTGAGAGCACACCTCGAGTAGCATGTGCAGTTTTGATCTCCTTATCTGAGAAAGGATATTTTAGCTATGGAGGGAAAAAAACAAATGTTTACTAGACAGTCCCTGGAAAAGCAGGATTAACAGATGGAGAGATTGGATTAGTTAGGGACTATATTCACAGGAGTAAAGAAGAATACAGAAGGACGTCCTGGAAACCTATAAAATTCGAGCAAGACTCTAGGGAGAGGCTGAACAGGCTGGGACTGTTTTCCCTGGAGTGTCAGAGGCTGAGGGGTGACCTTATAGAGGTTTACAAAATTATGAGGAGCATGGATAGGATAAAGTGACAAAGTCTTTTCTCTGGGGTTGGGGTGTCCAGATCTAGAGGACATAGGTGTAGGATGGGAGGGAAAAGATATAAAAGAGACCTAAGGGACAACCTTTTCACGCAGAGGGTGGTACGTGCATGGAATGAGCTGCCAGAGGATGTGGTGGAGGCTGGTACAATTGCAACATTTAGGAGGATTTGGATGGGTATATGGATAGAAAGGATTTGGAGTGATATGGGCCGGGTGCTGGCAGGTGGGACTAGACTGGGTTGGGATAGCTGGTCAGCAGGGACAGGTTGGACCAAAGGGTCGATTTCCATGCTGTACATCTCTATGACTCTATAACTCAATAGGTAAATGCATGAAACATGTTCGTGATGAACTGGGAATCTAGAAGGGTAATCCAAGATGGAGAATGGGAAAAATTGTGGCTGTTAAGAGCTGCTCCTTTTTGGAGATATTTTCAATTTTGGGGCTGATTTTCTCAAATTCTAGGAGCAGTCATTCCTATATTATAAGCTGTTGCATTGTTTTGGAACTTTGGGGGGAAAAGATCAAAACAACAGGATGGCACGGAGGCTCAGTGGTTAGCACTGCTGCCTCACAGCACCAGGGTCCTGGCTTCAATTCCCACCTGTCTGTGTGGAGTTTGCACATTCTCCCTGCGTCTGCGTGGGTTTCGTCCGGGTGCTCCGGTTTCCTCCCACAGTCCAAAGATGTGCAGGTCAGGTAAATTGGCCATGCTAAATTGCCCATAGTGTTAGGAAGGGGTAAATATAGGGTAGGGGAATAGGTTTGGGTGGGTTTCTCTTCAGAGGGGCCGGTGTGGAACTTGTTGGGCTGAAGGGCCTGTTTCCACACTGTAGAGAATCTAAACAGCACATTAAAAAAGCAGAGAGACAAAGGCAATGACCACAAGGGAGGTGAATCAAATGGAGAAATGAACCTGCACTGTTGTCATAGAGATGTACAGCGCAGAAACAGACCCCTTAGGTCCAACTCGTTCATGCCATGTCTTTCACATCAGTGATTCTGCACAGCTGATTGCCTCTACTGTTCAGTTTCAAGTAGACATCACAGTTTGTCTAAGAATAAACAAACAACGAAACTCACAGCTGACCTTGGAGAAACCTGTGTGGGAGAGCTCACAGCAGGGGAGCAGCTAAGTGGCTAGTTTTAAAATGTAACCTTACTGGGATTTTTTTTGTAAATCTACAACAGTGAATAGAGTTGGTTTTTTTTTGATTATATGTTTTTTTATTGCAATCGGTCTCTTGATTAAATTTTAAAAATATAAAAACATAGGTACCAAGTTAAGTATTTAAATTAAGGTGGAGCAGCATTTTCAGAGCAGGAAGACTGTGCTATGTTCTGTAGATTGTTAAGGTGCAAAGATGGCCTTTAGTAGAGTGATGTGCTCTTTCTGTCAGAAGTGGGAGATTAGGGAGAGTTTCCTGGTTACTGATGATTATGTCTGCAGGAAGTGTGTGTAGTTGCAAATCCTAACAGATTGCAAGGATTGGTTGGAGCAGCAGTTACAGACAATAAGGAATTTACAGAAGACAGGGGGTTTGATAGATGGCAGTTGCAGGAAGGGAGATAAACTGAAGATACAGTCAGATGGATGGGTGAAATCAAGGAAAAGTAGGAAAGAGAGGCAGGTCATGCAGGAGTCTCTTGTGGCTTTCCCCATCTTATACAAGTATGCCGTTTTGGAAAATGCAGGGGTGGAGTAGGGAGAGGAGGTGGAAGAGGGAGATTGGAATCTGAGGAATGTAGCAGTGACAGCCAGGTTTCCGGAACTGAAAGTGCATCTAATGTAACGAGGGATATGTCAGGTTAGAAGTGATCAATTGTGATAAAGGAATGTCTAGTCAGAGGCACAGATACATGTCTCTGTGGCTGACAGCGAGTCACCAAAATGTTGTGTTGCCTTCCAGGTGCCTGGAACAAGGATATCAAGGTGCGGAATACTCTCAAATGGGAGGGGGACCAGCCGGAAGTCTTTGTACACATTGGAGCTAATGATATAGGAAGTGAAAAGGTTGGGATTCGGAGGAGAGAACATAGGAAGTTAGGCAGGAATTTTAAAAAGAGATCCTCAAGGCTAGTAATGTCTGGATCACGCCTGGTGCCACAAACTACCGAGGGTAGGAAACCAGGATACAGCAGTTGAATGTGTGGCTGAGGAAGCTGGTCCAAAGGAGGAGGGTTCACATTTTTTGGATCATTGGAATCACAGAGTCAGAAAGATGTACAGCACAGAACAGACCTTTCGATCCAACTCGTCCATGCCGACCAGATATCCCAACCCAATCTAGTCCCACCTGCTAGCACCCAGCCCATATCCCTCCAAACTCTCCTATTCATATACCCATCCAGCTGCCTTTTAAATGTTGCAATTGTACTAGCCTCCATCACTTCCTCTGTCAGCTCATTCCATACACGTGCCACCATCTGCGTGAAAAAGTTGTCCCTTAGGTCTATCTTTCCCATCTCACCCTAAACCTATGCCCTCTAGTTCTGGACTCGCACACCCCAGGGAAAAGACTTTGTCTATTTATCCAATGCATGGCCCTCATGATTTTATAAACCTCGTTCCAGCAATAAAGTTTCAACTTTGATCTCCAGCATCTGCAGACCTCACTTTCTCCTCAACCATCTCACCCTAAACCTATGCCCTCTAGTTCTGGACTCGCACACCCCAGGGAAAAGACTTTGTCTATTTATCCAATGCATGGCCCTCATGATTTTATAAACCTCTATAAGGTTACCCCTCAGCCTCCGACACTCCAGGGAAAACAGCCCCAGCCTATTCAATTTCTCCCTAGAGCTCAAATCCTCCAAACCTGGCAACATCCTTGTAAATCTTTTCTGAACCCCTTCAAGTTTCACAACATGCTTTCGATAGGAGACCAGAATTGCATGCAATATTCCAAGAGTGACCTAACCAGTGTCCTCTACAGCAGACACATGACCTCCCAACTCCTGTACTCAATACTCTGACCAATGAAGAAAAACATACCAAATGCTTTCTTCACTACCCTACCCACCTGTGACTCTACTTTCAAGGCACTATGAACCTGCACTCCAAGGCCTCTTTGTTCAGCAAGACTCCATAGGACCTTACTATCAAGTCCTGCTAAGATTTGCTTTCCCAAAATTCAGCACCTCACAATTATCTAAATTAAACTCCATCTGCCACTTCTCAGCCCTTTGGCTCATCTGATCAAGATCGCATTTTAATCGGAGATAATGTTCTTTGCTGTCCACTACACCTCCAATTTTGGTGTCATTGGCAAACTTACTAACTGTACTTCTTATGCTCATACCCAAATCATTTATATAAGTGATGAAAAGTAGTGGATCCAGTACCAATCGTTGTGGCACTCCACTGGTCACAGGTCTCCAATCTGAAAAACAACCCTCCACCACCACCACCCTCCGTCTTCTACCTTTGAGCCAGTTCTATATCCAAATGGCTAGATCTCACTGTATTGCATGAGATCTAACCTTGCTAACCAGCTCCCATGGGGAACCTTGTCGAATGCTTTTCTGAAGTCCATACAGATCACATCTACCGCTCTGCCCTCGCCAATCCTCTTTGTTACTTCTTCAAAAAACTCAATCAAGCTCGTGAGACATAATTTCCCATGCACAAAGCCATTTTGACTATCCTTAAACAGTCCTTGCCTTTCCAAATACATGTACATCCTGTCCCTCAGGATTCCCTCCAATAACTTGCCCACCACTGATGTCAGGGTCACTGGTCTATCGTTCCCTGGCTTGTCCTTACCACCTTTGTTAAACAGTGGCACCACTTTAGCCAACCTCCAGTCTGCTGGCACCTCACCTGTGACTATCAATGATACAAATATCTCAACAAGAGGCCCAGCAATCACTTCTCCAGCTTCCCACAGGAGTTCTAGGGTACACCTGATCAAGTCCTGGGGATTACCCACTTGTGTTTCAAAATATCCAGCACATCCTCCTCTGTAATTTGGACATTTTTCAAGACATCACCATCTATTTCCCCACATTCTATATCTTCCATGTCCTTTTCCACAGTAAACATTGATGCAAAATACTCATTTAGTATCTCCCTTATCTCCTGCGGCTCTACACAAACGTCACCATGCTGATTTTTGAGGGGCCCTATTCGCTCCCTAGTTACCCTTTTGCCTTAATGTATTTGTTAAAAAACCCTTTGGATTCTCCTTAACTATTTGCCAAACTATCTCATGTCCCCTTTTTGCCCTCCTGATTTCCCTCTTAAGTATACTCCTACTCCGTTTTAGATTACATTACATTACATTACAGTGTGGAAACAGGCCCTTCGGCCCAACAAGTCCACACCGACCCGCCGAAGCGCAACCCACCCATACCCCTACATTTACCCCTTATGTAACACTACGGGCAATTTAACATGGCCAATTCACCTGACCTGCACATCTGTGTGATGTGGGAGGAAATCGGAGCACCTGGAGGAAACCCACGCAGACACGGGGAGAACGTGCAAACTCCACACAGTCAGTCGCCTGAGGCGGGAATTGAACCCGGGTCTCCGGCGCTGTGAGGCAGCAGTGCTAACCACTGTGCCACCGTGCCGCGTTTATACTCAAAGGATTCATTCAATCTATCTCGTCTATACCTGACATATGCTTCCTTCATTTTCTTAACCAAACCCTCAATTTCTTTAGTTATCCAGCATTCCCTATACCTACTAGCCTTTCCTTTCACCCTGACAGAAATATACTTTCTCGGGATTCTCGTTATCTCAATTCTGAAGGCTTTCCATTTTCCAGCCGTCCCTTTACCTGCAAACATTTGCGCCCAATCAGCTTTTGAAAGTTCTTGCCTAATACTGTCAAAATGAACCTTCCTCCAATTTAGAACTTCAACTTTTAGATCTGGTCTATCCTTTTCCATCACTACTTTAAATCTAATAGAATTATGGTTGCTGGTACCTCAGTCACCTGCCCTGCCTTATTTCCCAAGAATAGGTCAAGTTTTGCACCTCCTCTAGCAGGTACATACTGAATCAGAAAATTGTCTTGTACATACTTAAATTCCTCTCCATCTAAACCCTTAACACTAAGACAGTCTCAGTCTATGTTTGGAATGTTAAAATCACTACCATAACTACCCTACTATTCTTACAGATAACGGAGATCCCCTTACAAGTTTGTTTCTCAATTTCCCTCTGGCTATTAGGGGGTCTATAATACAATCCCAATAAAGTGATCATCCATTTTCTATTTCTCAGTTCAACCCAAATAACCTCCCTGGATGCATTTCTGGGAATATCATCCCTAAGTACAGCTGTAATGCTAACCCTGATCAAAAACGCCACTCTCCATCCTCTCCTGCATCCCTTTCTGGAGCATTTGTATCCTGGAACATTAAGCTGCCAGTCCTGCCCATCCCTGAACCATGTTTCTGTAATTGCTATGGTATCCCAGTCCCACGTTCCTAACCATGCCCTGAGTTCACCTGCCTTCCCTATTAGACCTCTTGCATTGAAATAAATGCAGTTTAATTTATCAGTCCTTGTTCTCTGCTTTGTCCCTGTCTGCCCTGACTGTTTGACTCCCTTCTTTTCTCAACTGCACCAGTCTCAGATTGATTTCTTTCCTCACTATCTCCCTGGGTCCCACCCTCCCATCACCACACCCTTCCCAACCCCCACCCTAATAGTTTAAATCCTCCTGAGCCTGGGGTCGAAGTGAGCTGTCGAAGGACAGGTTGCACCTCAGTTGGAAGGGAACTAATATTCTCGCGGCGAGATTTGCTAGAGCTGTTCTGGAGGATTTAAGCTAGTAAGGTGGTTGGGCATTTTGGAGGGTTGGAACCCAGGAAGAGTGAGAGAAAAGAGATCAGTCTGAGACTGGTACAGTTGAGAGAACGAGCAAGTGAAACAGTTAAGGCATGCAGGACAAAGCAGAGAACAAAGTGGGACTGATACATTGAAATAAACACAATTTAGTGTAAGAGGCCTAACAGGAAAGACAGATAAACTCAGGGCACAGTTACTAACACGGGACTGAGATATCATAGCAATTGCGGAGATACGGCTTAGGGATGGACAGGACTGGCAGCTTAAATGTTCCAGGATATAGATGTTATAAGAAGGATAGAAAGGGGCGGGGGCAAGAGAGGAAGCAGGGTGGTATAATATTACAGCTAGACTTGAAGAGGGTATTCCTGGAAGTGTGTCCAGGCAGGTTATTTGGCTGGAACTGAAAAGAAAGAAAGGATGATCACCTTATTGAGATTGTACTCTGGGCACACCCCCCTCCCTGTCCCCAATAGTCAGCAGGAAATTGAGAAACAAATTTGTAAGGAGATCTCAGTTATCTATAAAGAATAATAGGGTGGTTATTGTATAGGATTTTAACTTTGCAAACAGACTGTGATGGAGAGGAATTTGTCAAGTGTATACAAGAACATTTTCTGATCGAGTATGCAGATGTTCCAACTACAGAAGTTGTGAAACTTGACCTACTCTTGGGAACTAAGGCAGAGCAAGTGACTGATTTATCAGTGCAGGTGCACTTTGGGGCCAGTGACCATAATTCTATTAGTTTTAAACTAGCAATGGAAAAGGATACACAGAATCTAAAATAATAAGTTCTAATTTGGAGAAAAAACTATTTTGACAGTATTAGGCAAGAAATTTCAAAAAGGGGGCAGACTTTTGCAGGTAAAAGAGTACTTGGAAAATGGGCAGCTTTCAAAAATGAGAATGAGTGTCCAGAGACAGCTCCTGTGCGAGAGAAGGGAAGGCTGGGTGTAGGGAATGCTGGATGACTAGAGAAATTGAGGTTTTGGTTAAGAATAAGAAGGAAGCATATGTCTGGTTTAGACAGGCAGAGATCAAGTGAATCCTTAGAAGATTATAAAGACAATAAGAGTATATTCTAGAGAGAAATCAGGAGGGTGAGAAGGGGACATGAGATAGCTTTGGCAAATAGGGTTAAGGAGAATCCAAAGGGATTCTACAAATATATTCAGGACAAAAGGGTAACTAGGGAGAGAATAGGCCTTAAAGATCAGCAAGGCCACTTATGTGTGGAACTGCAGATGTGGAGAGATACTAAATGAGTATTTTGCATCAGTGTTTTACTACAGAGGAGGATATGGAAGATAGAGAAGGTGGGAAAATAGATGGTGACATTCCGAACAATGTCCATATTACAGAGGTAATGGCGCTGGACATCTTAAAATGCAAAAAGTTGGATAAATCTCCAGGACATGATCAGGTGTACCCTAGAACTCTGTGGGAAGCAAGGGAAGTGACTGCTGGGCCTGTTGCTGAGATGCTTGGATCATTGATAGTCCCAGGTGAGGTGCCGGTAGGCTAGGAGATTGGCTAAATTGGTGGCATTATTTAAGAAAGGTGGGAAGGAAAAGCTAGGGGATTATAGTCTGATGAGCCTGACATCGATGGTGCCACGTTGTTGGGAAGGAGTCCTAAGGGACAGGAATTACATGCATTTGGAAAAGCAGGAATGTTTAGGGACAGTCAACTTTGTTTTCTGCATAGAAAATCATGTCTCATAACCTAATTGAGTTTTTTGAAGCAGCAATGAAGATGAATGATGAGGGCAGAGCAGTGGACATGCTCTATATGGACTTCAGTAAGGCTTTCAACAAGGTTCCACATGGTAGACTGGTTAGCAAGGTCACATCACATTGAATGCAGAAAGAACTAACCATTTGGATACAGAACAGAAAATAGGAGACAAACGGTAGTAGTGTAAGGTTGCTATTCAGACTGACGGCTGGTAACCAGTGTGCCACAAGGATCAATGATGCGTTCAATGTTTTTTGTCATTTATATAAATGATTTGGATATGAACATAGGAGGTATAGTTAGCAAGTATGCAGATGACACCAAAATTAGAGGTATTGTAGACTGCAAAGAAAGTTACCTCAGAGTACAATGGGATCTTGGTCAGATGGGCCAATGGGCTGAAGAGTGTTAGATGGAGTTTAATTTATCTAAATATAAGGTGCTGCGTTTTGGAAAGGCAAAACAGGACAGGACTTGTATACTTAATAGTAAGGACCTGAGGAGGGTGGCAGAACAAAGAAACCTTGGAGTGCAGGTTCATAGTTCCTTGAAATTGGACTTGCAGGTCGATAGGATTGTGAAGACGACATTTGATCTGCTTGTCTTTATTGGTCAGAGCATTGAGTATATGAGTTGGGAAGTCATATTGCAACTGTACAGAACATTGGTTAAGCCACTTTTGGAAATCTGAATACAATTCTTATCTCCCTGCTATAGGAAAGATGTTGTGAAACTTGGAGTTTAGAAAAGATTTACAAGAATGTTGCCAGAACTGCAGAATTTTAGCTCTGGGGAAAGGCTGGGACTATTTTCCCTATAATATTGGAGGCTGAGGATTGACCTTCTAGAGATATATAAAATCATAAGAGCATGGGTAGGTTTAACAGACAAGGTCTTTTTGCCAGGGTATGCGAGTCCAAAACTAGACAGCATATAAGGTGAGAAGAGAAAGATTTAAAAGGGTAATTTTTTTCCACAGAGGGTGGTGCATATATGGAATGAGTTGCCAGAGAAAGTCATAAAGGATGGTACAATTAAAACATTTGAAATGCATCTGGATGGATCCGTGAATAGGAAGGATTGAGAGGATATGGGGCCAAATGCTGGCAAATGAAGCTAGGTTAATTTAGGATATCTGTTCAGCATGGGTGAATTGGGCTGAAGAGTCCAATGACTCTATAAGACGACATAACAGCACTGTTCACCTCCATCAACATCGACCTGGCAAAGGAAGCACATACCATACTTTTAGAAGCGACCATCACACACACCCCAACCACCATCAATCACATTACCAACGAAAACATCATGAACCTGTGCCTCACCACCCACTTCACCTTCAACAACATAATCTACAAACAAACCAACGGCACACCCATGGGATCTCCGCTAACAGGATTCATAGCGGAAGCGGTAATGCAAAGACTAGAACAAACAGCCCTACCAACCATCAAACCAAAAATCTGGGTCCGCTACATAGATTACACCTTGGTCATCACAATATGAAACAAGATAGAAGATACATTTAACATAATCAACAACACCCTCACAGGCATAAAGTTCACCAAGGAGGAAGAAACCGACAACAAATTCACATTCCTGGACGTCACAGTCGAAAGAACGGACAACGGAGAACTACAAACCTGCATATACAAAAAACCGACAAACACTGGCCAAATACTTAACTACACCAGCAACCATCCCATCACACACAAACGAAGCTGTATCAGAACACTATTCCAACGAGCCACCTCACACTGCAGCACAGACGAACTTTGGAAAACAGAGAACCACCCATACAACATATTCAAGAAGAACAGATACTCAAAAAATACAGTCCGCAGATTCCTCAAGAACAAACCATGACAAGCAGACCAAACACAGCCAGAAACCCTAACCACCTTACCATACATCAAAGAAGCTTCAGAAATGACAGCCAGACTATTAAGACCCCTCAGAATCCTAGTAGCACACAAACCCACCAACACTCTCAAATCAAGCTAACAAACTTAAAAAACCCAGTACAACCCATGGGCAAAACCAACATAGTCTACAAAATTCCATGCAAGGACTGCCACAAACACTACGTAGGACACACAGGAAGAAAGTTAGCCACCAGGATACATGAACACCAGCTCACCACAAAAAGACACTATCATAGCCCTACATACGGAGGAAAAAAACCACCATTTCGACTGGGACAACACATCTATCCTGGGACAGGCTAACCAAAGACATGCCAGAGAATTCTTAGAGGCCTGGCACTCCAACCACAACGGCATAAACAAACACATAGATCTTGATACCACCTATCAACCCCTCAGAAAACGAACAGGAAATGACATCACCACAAACCCCAGGAACCCCATCCAGGAAAAAGATATAAATAGAATGCAGGAGACAACAGCTTCGCTTCACTTGGAGGTCGACATTTATGATGTTACCTAGCCAGGTAATGAAACGTCTGGATATCAAACCTACAGTTCAGCGAGCAAACCTACACTCTATAACAAGAGGTCACAGTCTAAGGATATGGTATAGATCCATTTAGAACCGAGATGAGGCGATATTTCATCACCCAGACAATGAAAACCCTGTGGAACTTTTTGCCACTGAAAGTGGTTGAGGCTAAAATAGGGAACATTTTCAAGGCGGTGGTAAATGTAGTTCTTAGGGCTGAAGGGATCAAAGGATCGGGGCAGGTACTTGGTTAGATGAACAAGCAAGATCATATTGAATGGTTGATCACGCTCAAAAGGCTCCTATTTTCCTATTTTTGAGGTTTCTATCCCTGGAAGGAAATAAACCAACCACTGTTAACCAATCAAGTTAAAGTTTTTTTTCTTTCAACATGATAATATGTGGCAAAGATCAGTGCTAATCAGAGGATTGAGAATGTTTTGAAAACCAACAGATGATGACCAAAGACAAGGGGAAAATAAATGTTGAGGGTAAACTAACATATCAAAACTGACAGAAGAGACATTTTAAATATAAATAATGAAGAGAAGGACAAAGTGAGCTTGAAGAATTAGGCTGGGAAAATAGCAATGAGGAATCAAGAAATGGAAGTGGAGTTGATTAAATACTTGCATCAGTCTTTAGTAGTAAAAGATACTCACAACATTCTAAAAATTCTAAATTATCAAGAGTGAAAAGCGGAAGACAAAATGAATCGAATCCCAATTGCTAGAGAAAAAGTATAAAGGTAACTATCAGGGCGAAAGGCTGATTTGTCCTCTGGATCCGAAGGTTATTCTCAGTGATGGAGATGCATTGATAATAATCTTCCAAGGATCCTTAGATTCTGGAAAAGTTAGAGGTTTGGAAAACTGTCAGTACAATATCTTTATTCAAAATGGAGAGAAGACAAAAACATCTTTAGGCTAATTGGACTTAAACAGCAAATGTTAAGGTAAAGTGTCAAAGAATGTAATAGCAGAACATTTTGAAATATAGAATATAAATCAGCTGAGACTGCAGCTTCAGCAACAGATGCAGCAGCACTGCAGCTGCTGACCAGCATCAACACCAGTCTCAGCGACCTCCAGAGTGTTCTTGGTGAGTGAGTGTTCCCAGCAACTGGCTTACTGGAAGG
>NC_057715.1:52260410-52319394 GCF_004010195.1 Chiloscyllium plagiosum
GAGGGGAAGAATAGGATGTACTGGGAACTCAGCTGTTCTGTCCCATTCTCCTGAAGCTGCAAGGCAATGACCAGAGTTTTGTGTGGGGGCCTGCTCCCTTTACCCTCCCTAGACAGAGGGGGTGTGAGCAGAGATTGAGGAGACTTGGGCCTGTAACCCCTCGTCTTTAACAATATCATCAAGCTGGAGATGGCTCAGAAGAGATTTACCAGGATGTTGCCAGTAATGGAGGGTTTGAGTTATAAAGAAAGACTAGAGAGACTGGACTTTTTCACCAGAGTGTAGGAGGTTGAGAGGTGATCTCATTGAAGTATATAGAATAATGTGGGGTATAGATAGAGTTATGTGGTTCTCTTTTTCTGGGGATTGTGGATTTCAAGACTAGGGGCACATTTTTAAGGTGAAAGGAGAGAGATTTTAAAAAGACATAAGGGACAGTTTTGTTACACAGAGGGTAGTTAGTGTGTGGAATGAACATCCTGAGGAAGTGGTGGATGTGGGTACAGTTAAAATGTTTAAAAGACATTTGGATAAGTACACAAATAGGAAAGGTCTGGAAGGATGTGGGCCAGGAGCAGGCAGGTTGGGATTGGTCGGCACAGACTGGTTGGACCGAAGGGTCTGTTTGCATGTTGTATGACTCTGAATCAGTGACCAAGTCAGCACGGCTTCAACAATGTGAAATTATGTCTGACACACAAAGAGGTCTTTAAGGAGGCAACAAGCAGGATAGATAAAAGGGAACGCATTATAATTGATTTCCAAAAGGCATTGGATAACATGTGAGAGTACTTAATTAGTTCACAGCCCTTGCTGTTGAGTTATAGGGTATGAGCATGGATAGAGAATTGGCTAACCAGTAGAGACCAGAAAGTTAGGATCAGGAGAGAGTGTTCACAGGATGGCAACCTATAACTAGTGGAGTACAACAGGGATCAGTGCTGAGATATGAACTGAAAAATGTGTTGCTGGAAAAGCACAGCAGGCCAGGCAGCATCCAAGGAGCAGGAGAATCGGCGTTTTGGACATAAGCCCCTCTTCAGCCTGAAGGTGGTCAGGCAAGGAGAAGGAGAATCGGCGTTTCGGGCATAAGCTCTTCTTCAGGCTGAAGAGGGGCTTATGCCCAAAACGCCGATTCTCCTGCTCCTTGGATGCTGCCTGGCCTGCTGCGCTTTTCCAGCAACACATCTTTCAGCTCTGATCTCCAGCATATGCAGTCCTCACTTTCTCTCAGTGCTGAGATATGACCATGGTAAACGTAAATGGTTCGAGACATTAGCCTCGTGGCATTAATCACAAGACTATTATCCCAGAAACTCAGCCAATGTTCCAGGCTTGAAACATGCCATAGCAGATGGTGGAGTTTGAATTCAATAAAAAAACAATCTGGAATCAAGAATCTACTGACAACCATAAAACAATTGTTGATTGTCAGAAAACCCCATCTAGCTCACTTGAATTAGAAATAGATTTATTAACACATATTCAAGTGAAAAGTTTACAAAGTAGACACTTATGGTGCCATCTTAGGTACATAGGTATAGGATCTTAGGAATAAATTAGAAAAATAAAATAAGAGTTCAGCATTACAGTCCTTGGCGCCATCTTAGGGACAAGGTAACTAGGTACAAAATCTTAGTATTGAATAAGAAAAATAAAGAAATAAACAAAAAGTAAAAAGAAAGAAAGAGTAATGAGGGTGGAAAAGTGAGGTGCAGAAGGAGGGGCTAAAAGGGGCACAAAGGGGGGGGAACAAGAGTGAGAGAAGGGAATAGAATTAAAATTTAATTGTCACATCTACTCAAGTACAGAAGCACAGGAGTAAAGTGAAAAGTTTACAATGTCACCTGTCATGGAGCCATCTTCAGTACAAAGTACCTGGGTAGAAATTGAAGACTCAAAAAGAGAAAAAGAGAAGAGTTACCTTATCTTACAAGGATCATGGTATAAAAGCTAGATTAGAAGACACTTAAAAAGGATAAACATTAATCCGATAAACAAATTACAAATAAACATTACATGTTGTAGATCAATTTGGCTTCCACACATGATCGGACAGGCCTCAAAAGCTACTGACCACCCATGCTGGTTCCCAGCCCAACAACTATCCCCACACCACCCCATGCCTCCAGCCCACTCCACTCTGGCTCTCAACCGCTCCATGCCTCTAGCCCGCTCTGCTCTGGCTCTTAGCCGCTCCATGCCTCCAACTGCTTCTCTCCTACTCTCAGCTGCTCTGCTCCATGCCTCCAGCCCAAACTGCTCCAAGCTAAGTTTGCTTATTATAAACGTAAACATTTTAGAAAACAAGAGAAAAGAAAATAAAAGAAAAAAAATGGGTGGATGACGAGCCCCGGGCAGAGGGGGTGGAATGCTGTCTACTCCGCTTCTGCCATCTGGCTGGAGAGCGTGAGAAAGAGTGCAAGAGAGAGCGTGAGAAAGAAGGTGTGACCATTTGAGGAAGGATCACTCAACCCAAAACGTTAACTGATTTCTCTCCACAGATACTGCTAGACCTGTTGAGTTTTTCCAGCGATTTGATTTTGTTGCAACCATACCAATTTGCCAGCTGAAGATGCACCTGTTCACAGCAATGGTGTGAGTGACCACTGCACAGTCCTTGTGGAGTCAAAGTCCTGCCTTCCCATATTGAGAATACCCTCCATGATGTGTGGCACTATGACTGTGCTAAATAGGTTAGATTTCAAATAAATCCAGCAACTCAAGACTGAGATCCACAAGACATTTTATGGGCTAACAGCAGAACTGTACTCCAACACAACCTGCATCCTCATGGTATATCCCCCACTTAACCATCATCATCAAGCTGGGGATCAACCCTAATTCAACGGACAATGCAGAAGGACACACCAGGCATATCTAAAAAGGTGTCAACCTGGTGAAACTACCAAACTACTTGCATGCCAAACAGAATAAGCAGCGAGTGATCGACAGAACTAAGTAATCCCACAACCAGCCAATCAGATCTAAACTCTGCAGTCCTACCACATGCAAATGATGAATAGTGTTGGACAACTAAACTAATCACTGGAGGAGCAAGCTCCACAATATCTCCATCCTCATTGATGGAAGAGCCCAGCATGTCAATGCCTAAGAACAAAAGGCTGAAGCATTCGCATTAACCTTCAGCCAGATATGCCAAGTGGATCATCTATCTTGGCCCCCCCCCCCCACCCCCATATTCCCCAGTATTACAAAAACGTCTTCAGACTATCAAGATTCATGATATGAAAAAACAGTCGGAAGCACTAGATACTACAAAGGCTAATTGCCCTGATAACATTCCATCAAAGTACTGAAGAAACAAAAAGAACTTGCTCGAAAAACTCAAGTCTGGTAGCAGCTGTGGAGAGAAAGCAGAGTTAATCAGAGTTCTTAAGAAATGATTGTATCTAGGATAAGGTCAGTTTATATGCTAAAGATGGGGTGTTGGGGGTGGTGGAAATGGAGCCCATAGAGGGAAAAAAAAGATAGCCAAACAACAGAATGGGTGAAGATCAGTCTGGGACATAAATAACTAATAATGGGACCACTAGTGGCTGACACTAATTTGTTTGTGGTAGCAGCCCAAGTGATTAGATTAGATTTTTAGATTACATTACAGTGTGGAAACAGGCCCTTTGGCCCAACAGGTCCGCCGAAGTGCAACCCACCCATACCCCTACATTTACCCCTTACCTAACACTATGGGCAATTTAGCATGGCCAATTCACCTGACCTGCACATCTTTGGACTGTGGGAGGAAACCGGAGCACCCGGAGGAAACCCACGCAGACACGGGGAGAACGTGCAAACTCCACACAGTCAGTCGCCTGAGGCGGGAAGTGAACCCGGGTCTCTGGCGCTGTGAGGCAGCAGTGCTAACCACTGTGCCATTGTGCAGCCCATAAAGCTTGATGACAAGCTTGATGTTATCCAATCTGCCAAACATGGGAAAAGGTGCTCAAGCTCTAAAAATGTTGAACTCAATATTGAGCCCCGAACGCTACAGGATTCCCAAACAGAAAACGAGGTGCTGTTCTGCCAGCTGTGCTGAGCTTCATGGGAAAACTGCAGCAAGCTTGAGATGGAGAACAGAGAACAAACAGTGGAGTTTAAATGGTAGAGAACCAGGAACTCAGTCATTTTTGTAGATAAGTGTACTGCAAAGCAGTCACCCAGACTGCGCTTCATCTTCCCAGTGTAGAGGAGACCACGTTGATAGTAGCAAAAACAGTAGACTACATTGAGTAAAGAACAGTTAAATCACTACTTCATCTGGAAGGTGTGTTTGGGGCCTTGGATAGTGCGGAGAGAGGAAGGAAAGGGCAGGTGTTTCATCTTCTATGACGGCTAGGAAAGGTGTCACAGGGCTAAGGGGAGGTGTTGGGGGTGGTGAAGGAGTGGACCAAGATGCCTCCAGAGGGAATGGTAACACTGTGGTCTCCTCTAAATTGTGGTGAGCACATTGCAGAATAATGTGCTCTGTCTGCAAGTATGACCCTGAGTCAATTATCACCCCATCAGTCAGTCAATCAGTAGAGGGATGAAAGGTTTAACCAACAGTGTTATCAGGCAGCACGTGCTCAGCAATAATCTGTTCACTGATGCCCAGTTTGGGTTCCACCAGGGCCACTCAGCTCCTGACTACATTACAGCCTTATTTCAAACACTAATAAAAACAGTTGAATTCCCGAGGTATGGTGAGAGTGAGTTTTTAACAGCAATGCCATATTTCACCAAGTGTGGCATCAAGCAGCCCCATCAATCAGTGGGTATTGTGGGCAACTCTCCACAAGTTTAAGTCATACATGGCACATCTGAAGTGGTTATTAAAGATCAGTCATCTCAGTTCAGGACATTCCTGCAGGAGGTCCTCAGCGTAGTGTCCTTGGCCCAACCATCTTCAGCAGCCATCTTAAAGTGAGAAGTGGTATCTTTGCCAGTGATGGCACAATGCATTAATGGTGTCAATGCATTAATGCTGGCATTAATGATTCCTCTAATACTGAAGCAGTCCATATTCAAATGCAACAACACTTGGATAATATCCAAGCTTCATCAAACAATGGAATGTAACATTCACATCACAGAAATGTCAGACAATGACCATTTCACCGTAAAATGCTAGCATCTAATTTCATTAGCAAATAGGCAAATGGAAAATTTATAGCCTTTATTTCAAAGGGAGTAGAGTACAAAAATATGGAATACTTACTAAAAATATATAAGGCACAATATAGAACACACATAGAACACTGAACAGTCTGCATCCCCTCATCTATGTCAAGATTTATTGGTACAGAAGACAGTCTAGAGAAGATTCACAAGCTGATCCTGGGTATGTTGGGATTTTATGATGTGAAGAATTGAGTAATCTGGGTCTGTATTCATTGGAATTTAGAAGAATGATAAGTGACCTTGTTGAATTCTACAAGATTTTTCGCAGGCTTGAAGCTGAGAGATTGTTTTCCCTTTTTGGGAGGGTCTGGAACCATTGGTCTGAACCTCAGGATAAGAGATCACCCAATTAAGATGGAGATGAGGAGGAATTCCTTCTCAGGAGGATAACCAATCAAATTTATACCAAGAGATAGATGTTGTTTATTCAGCGTATTCAAGGCCAAGATAGTAGAATTTTTTTTAAAAATCCTTAAGTAAATCAAGGGTTCTCCTGGGAAAAGGCAGAAAAGTGGACCTGAGGATTATCAGATCAGCCATGAATGTAGATGATTCAGAGAACTAAATAGCCGATTTTTCCTCTGTCTGCTGAGGATCTTATGTTGTGTCACAGTGATAAATGGTTAACCATGATTAGCTTATCTCCTTTCTGGAGTAAAGACGGAAAAATAAGAGCAGGGACTGGCCATTTGAGCCTACTCCACCATTCAATATGGTCACGATTGATAATCCAAATCGTAACCATTTCCTGCCTTCTTCCCATACCCTTTGATCCCTTTAGCTCTATGAAATATATCTAATTTTATGACCAAAATGGATAACCACATTTATCCATATTATTTTTCATCTACAATGCACTTGACCAGTCAACTTGTAAAATTACACAAATATCTCTATATCCTTCTCAGTTCACCCAGCTTTGTGTTCATAGACTCCTTACACAGTGTGAAGCAGGCAATTCAGCCTATCAAGTCTACACCAATCCCCAGAAGGCCCACCCCAGACCCACAACCCCAACCCTATCCCTGTAACCCTGTTTTGCCCACAGCTTATCTTCCTAGCCAGCACATCCCCAGATACTCTGGGTAATTTAGCATGGCCAATCCACCTAACCTGCACATTTTTAGTCTGTGGGAGGAAACCAAAACACCTAAAGGAAACCCATGCAGAGTTGTGCAAACTCCATAGGAATCAAACCCAGTTCCCTGGCACTGTGATGTAACAGTGCTTACCACTAAGCCATCATGCCACCAATGTTGTCAGCAAGCTTGGAGATATTAAATTCAGTTCCCTCATTTAAATCTTTAATATTTATTATGAGTAGCTGGCATCCAAGCACTGATCCTTTGGTACCCCACTCATCACTGCCTGCCACTCAAACAAGATACCCACAGCTCATGAATGAATCGATGAAGCAACAAGCCAAACCAATAGATGCTTTTATTAATGATGAAACAACCAGGTTGAAAGATTCAAACACAGACACTTAACAGCAGAATTAATGAAACTACAGGTTGTTGTTATAACACGCCTTTTGTCAAAGTGAATTCACTGTAATGCAATTGATGAATTGGGGTTGCTGATTCTTCAAACTTTTAAAGTGTGTGTTGGCTATAATGCGATTACAACATCAACACTAAGCAATGTTTCTATAACATGGGGTTGCACAGGAATGCAATCACATTATAGAAGAGCCAACTGTACATTGTAACTGTTATTACTGATATATCCCTTTGCTTTTTCAAAAGGTGAGATCACAAATTGGCAAACAGCTGTTGAGACAAACAATGCAGTGCAATATGTAAAGGGACCAAATGAGTACTGTGGTGAAGAAAACAGAGGAGAAGTCCAGCGATCATAATGTCTATTGAGCTCAGGAATATATAAACATCGAAAAGGAAGCAAACTTGAATGAGAAATTGCAAGGTATCATAAAACCCTGCCAAATTCACTACATCAAAAGGCACACAGGCATGAGCATTGCCCTGCAAACATTTCTGAAAGTTTGCCTGCAAAAAATTGATAATTTCATGAAGAGATTCTGCAGTACAACTCCACATTTACATCAGAAGGTAGAAATTTCTTCTGTAAGATGAACGATCCTAATCACGCATTCTGAATGCCAATGTATACGTCAATGGATATCTCACCAATCTTAGATAGTGAGTGGGATGTTTTTAATCTCAAAATAACCCATGGTTATCAACACATTGGATGCATCCAACGAAACCCCAATTACATGGTTTAGGATGGGTCAGACTAAAAGTCAAGGGAAAGTTATGGGCATGGTAGTTTCAGGAAAATGGAGACACCCCATATAGTCAGGTAGACCGCTAAGAATGGGAGTAGGGGTAGCCAGGTAGTGCAGGAGTCCTCTATAGCCATCCTCATCTTTTGATATGGCCTCTCAGGGCAGTATAGCACAGTCATCCAGGTTTCTGATTCCATGACTGGAAGAACATATCAGGTTACAAGTGGTCGATTGCAATAGATGACTCTCTAGTCTGGGCATAGACCACTGTTTCTGCAGTCATCAGCGAGCCATCAGGAAGGTCTGTTGCCTCCCAACTGCAAGGATGTCTCCGAGAGAGTGCACAATATTCTGAAAGAAATGACGGACCGGTAGGTTGTCATTGGTACCAACAACATAGGGAGGGAAAGGGATGAGGTTTTGCAGAGAGAATACAAGAAACTAGGCAGGAAGGTAGTAACATCTGGACTACTTTCAGTGTTACATGCCAGTGAGAGTAGGAATAGGAGGATAGAGTAGATGAATGTGTGGCTGAGAAGCTGGTGCAGGGGGCACGGATTCACATCTTTGGACCAACTGCATCTCTTTAGGGGTATGCCATGGTGGGGAGATGACTCAGGTAGTTAGCACTGCTGCCTCACAGCATCAGGAAGTTGGATTCAATTCCAGGCTTGGGTGACTGTCTATGTGGGGTTTGCATATTCTCCCCATATCTGTGTGGGTTTCCTCTGGTCCCACTTCCTCCTATAGCCCAAAGATGTGCTGGCTGCATGGATTCACCATGGGAACTGCCAAGTTATGAGGATAGGGTGGCGTGCTCTTTGGAGGATCAGTGTGCCCTTGAGCTGAATGGCCTAGTTGTACAGTGTAGGGTTTCTATGATTCTACAATGGAATTTGCTTGCCTAAGATCCCTGAATTGGAAGGGACTAATATCCTTGAGGAGATATTTGCTAGTGCTACTCAGGAGCTTTTAAACTCACCAAGGCCAGGGCTGGTACTGTGGATGAGGGTAGCAAATCAAATAGTCAAGGAAGAAAAGAACTTGACACAGGACAAGGTAAGACTGATAAATTAAACTACGTTTACTTCAATGTAAAGGGGTCTGAAAGGTAAGACAGATGAACTCAGGGCATGGTTGGAAACATGGGACTGGGATATCATAGCAATTTCAGAAACATGGCTCAGGAAATGGACAGGACTGACAGCTTAATGTTTCTGGGCATAGATGCCAAAGGAAAGACAGAAAGGGAGGAAAGAGAGGAGGCTGAGCGGCATTTTTTGTTTGGGATAAAATTATGTCTCTAAAATTGCAGGAGAATATTGTTGGGAGATTGAAGTTATACGGGTTGAACTGAGGAATGATAAAGGGATGATCACCTTGTTAGGATTGTACTATAGGCTCCCCAATAGTTAGCGGGAAATTGAGAAGCAAGTATGCAAGGCGATCTCAAATATCTGGAAGAATAATAGGTTGGAATGGTGGGGGATGTTAAAGGCTTTTGGATAGGAATGAATTTGTGAAGTGTGTACAAGAAAACTTTCATTCAATATATGTGGATCTACCCACGAGAGAAGTAGCAATATTTGACCTTATTTTGGGAAATAAGGCAGGACAAGAGACTGAAGTGTCATTGCGGGAGCACTTCGGGACAAGATGTCATAGTTCAATTAGTTTTAAAATAGTTACGGAAAAGGATAGAACTGAGCAAAAAGTTAAACTTTAAGTTGGAGTGAGGCCAAGTATCCAATAGGAACTTTTTAAAGTTGATTAGGGGAGGCGATTCACAGATAAAGGGATGGTTGGGAAGTAAGCTGCTTTAGGGAAATCAGGATGACAAAAAGGGGATATGAGATTAAGAGAATCCAAAGCTATTTCTAAAAAGATTATATAAGTACATTGAGGGCAAAAGAGTAACTAGGGAGACAATAGGACCTCTTGTAAGATCAATGTAGCTGTCTATGTCAAATCACAGGAGATGGGCGAGATACTAAATTAATATTTCGAATCAGTATTTACTGTGAGGGAGAACATAGAAGCTGCAGAACTTGGGGAAATAAATAGTGATGCCTTGAAAAGAATTATTATAAAAGAGTTGGTGCTGGAAGTTTTAAAACATATAGGGAGGTAAATGCCCAGGACCCGATTAGGTGTTTCTCAGAACTTTGTGGAAAGCTCGGGGAGAGATTGCTGGGCCCCTTGCTGAGATATTTGTATCATTGACAGCCACAGGTGAGGAGCCAGAAGACTGGAGAGTGGGTGAAGTAGTGCCATTAGGGCAAAGGCCAGGGAACTATTGACCGGTGAGCCTTACGTCAGTGATGGTTGGAGGGGATTCTTAGGGAGAGAATTTATACACATTTGGAAAGGCATTCCTGATTAGGAATAGTCAACATGGCTTTGTGTGGGGGAGGTCTTATCTTAATAACTTGATTGAGGTTTTTTGAAGAAGCAACAAAGAAGATTGGAGGAGGTAAGGTGGTTGACATTGTCTATATAGACTTCAGCAAAGCTTTTGACAAGGTTGCACATGGTAACTGGTTGGTAAGGTTAGATCACATGGGATTCAGGGAAGCTAGTCAACTGGCTTGATGGTAGGCAACAGAATGGTAGTGGAGGGTTGCTGTTTGAACCAGAGTTCTGTAATCAGCTGTGCGCCATAAGGATAATGCTGGGTACGTTGCTTTTCATCATTTATATAAATGATTTGGATGAAAATAAAAGGAGGTGTGGTGAATAAGTTTGCAGACAACACCAGAAGAGGTGGTGTAGTGTACAGTGAAGACCATGACCTCAGCGTACAATGGCACCTTGATCAGATGGGTCAATGGGCTGAGAGGTGGCAGATGGAGTTCAGTTTAGATAAATGTGAGGTGTTGTATTTTGGTAAGACAAACCAGGGCAGGATTCTATATTTAATGGCAAGGTCCTGGGGTGTGTTGCTAAACAAAGAGGCCAAGGGGTGCAGGTGCATAGTTCCTTGAAAGTGGAGTCACAGGGAGACAGTGTGGTGAAGGCAGCACTTAGCATGCCTTCCTTCATTGGTCAGAGCACTGAGTATAGGAGTTGGGAAGTTATGTTACAACTGTGCAGGATATTTGTGAGGCTACATTTAGAATATGGCATACAATTCTGGTCACCTTTCTACAGGAAGGATATTGTTAAACTTGGAGTGCAGAAAAGATTTCCAAGGATGTTGCCTGGACTGGAAGGTTTGAGTTACAAGGAAAGGCTAGACAGTCTGGTACTATTTCCCTTGCAGTGGAGGCTGAGAGGTGACCTTAGGAGGTTTATAAAATCATGAGGGTGGGAAAGTCCAAAACTGGAGGGAAAAGACTTAAAGGCGAGAGGGGAATGATTCAACAAAAGAACCTGAGGGGTATCTTGTTCACACAGAGGGTGGAGCATGTATGGAATAAGCTGCCAGAGGAAGTGGTGGAGGCTAGTACAATTACAACATTTAAAAAGATACCTGGATGGGTAGATGAATCTGAAGTACTTAACAGGATGTGGGCCAAATGCTAGCAAATGGGACTCCATCAGATTGGGATATTTGGTCAGTGTGGACGAGTTGGACTGAAGGGTCAGTCTCCGTGCTGTATAACTCGAACACTCTGGTCTAGGAGAATGTTTTTATTCAAAACATTGAAACAATCAGCTGATGAATGCACATTTACCTGTGGCTTTCAAAAATGTATTTTATATGTATCTGAAGGAAAAAAAACAAAATAGAGGACCTCAAAAAAGCTAGCATGGGTTTGACAGGTTGAAAAGTCCTCTTCTGTAATACAAAATTTCTTAATTTTTTTTCTGTAAAGCTCAGCTTAGAGTTTTAGTGGAAGAAATGATCTCAAATTAAACATTTCACTAGAAAGAAAGGATAATTGCACAAAATAATCAAAAAATAACTATAGTCACCAATAAAAATAGCAAGGAATATCAAAGTATTGGACTGTTGATGGATACTGTAGTGATGAAATTTGTAAATCAGATATCAAAGAGAACATTAAAAGCAAAAATATGAGGTCCAACTCCAAGGGCCAGGAGATATTTGAGGGGAGAATTAAATACCTGCCATCTGTTTTATCATTTACAATTACTTAAAGATGCTAATGATTCCAGATGTGAACTTTGTTATTGATTTTACTTTTAAATGCTATAATGGTCTTAAATGTTATAAAGCCATTAATGCTGATTGTGTTAAATTACATCAGATCTCTCAAACCTGAGCTTTGAATGAAAAAGGAGGTGCATTGTCAGAATTATTGACAACATATTTCATAGCTGTTCCACGTCTTAGTTACAGACTGGAGACAGGTTCATAAAATCTCGAATCAGACCCTTGGAATTATACGTCTGTTGTTTTGACAACACATGTAGGGAAAATTATGGAGGGCATAATAAGGGACATGATTTGTGATTGCCCAGAGAGGGCTTGCATCTATTAGAAAATTCTAATAGTTTCCAGATATGAAGATCTTACCTCAACAACCTCATTATAGCCCTTTGAGGAACTGATCAATTTAGCAGATGATTCACAGAAAACATCTGATAAATTGGTAGCAATTTGGAACAATTTCTCTACATGGATTAGAAATACGATATTATGCTGCATATAAAATCTCGCAGGCAAGCTGTCATCAACAAGCCATGAGCAGAGACTGAAGTTTATCATCTTAAATAGATTCACTATCAGCATTGTTGAACTATTTGCTAGTTTATAGACAACACAGAATTAGAATTGTGTAGGTTGCACAGAAACTAGGAGAACAGATCTCTGCGTGTTTAAGGGGCACATGCCCTTAACTTGGCCAAGTCATAGAGTCATAGAACTGAACAGCATGGAGATAGACAATTTGGTCCAAATCGTCCATGCTGACCATTATCCTAAGCTAATCTAGCCCCATTTGCCACCACCTGGCCTAAATCCCTCTCAACCCTTCCTACGGCATGGAAACAGACCCTTTTGGTCCAACTCGTCTGTGCTGACCCAATATCCTAAATTAATCTAGCCTCATTTGGCCCCTATCCCCCTCAACTCTTCCTATTCATACACTCAGATGCTTTTTGAATGCTATATTTGTACCAGCCTCCACCACTTCCTCTGGCAACTCATTCCATACACGCACCTCTCTCTGCATGAAAAAGTTGCCCCTTAGATTTAAAAGGGATCCTTCTCCTCTCACCTTAAACTATGCCCTCTAGTTCTGGACTCCCCCACCCTGGGGAAAATACCTCATCTATTTATCCTATCTATGCCCCTCATGATTTTATAAACCTCTATAAAGGTCACCCCTCAGCCTGACACTCCAGGGAAAACAGCCTCTCCCTATAGCTTAAACCCTCCACCCCGGCAACATCCTTGTAAATCTTTTCTGAACCCTTTCAAATTTCACAACATCCTTCCTAAAGCAGGTAGACCAGAACTGAATGCAGTACTCCAAACTTGAAAAGGGTACAATTATGGATCTAGGCATGTGTACATAACGCAAGAGCATCCATTAAATAATGGAGCATGAATTTATGAATAATTGAAGTTCACAAGTAGCGTGAAGCAGTCATTGTAAACAAAAATTACATTTGCTAGAACCAAACTACTAAACATAATAACACAAGATGGAGGCTGCAGAAGAGCAATATTCAGGTTAATCTGTTGAGTTTTTGTTCTCACATATGCTAGGGAAAATTGAGACGACTACATTATCAGTAACCATCACTTACTTATGGTTGCAAGTTGCTAGAAGAGATTCATTAGAGAAGAACAGGGAAAGTTTTATTTAGCATAGCGCAGTGCTTCTGAGAACCACTTCAGTCCTGACATGTGAGATCTCAAATTTAAAATGTGGTACTGCTGCCATGAGGGACAAGAACGTGAGGGATAGGAACGTGAGGGACAACTCTTCTCATCACCTCATGAAACTTAACACTGACTTCAATTATCATGAAAACTATTGAATGTGGCAAGATTAATTAGGGCTTCTTGTCATTCTCAGATTTCAATACTACTGACTAACTTTGTCCTTCTCCTTAATCCAATCAGAACAAAATTCCTGTTCTCGATTCTATTCTTACTGAATTGCATTAGAAAATCATCCTCAAAAAGGTTTATATTACTATTACTGCATTGCCAGTTAAATCTACTGTCTCTCAAAAAAAACTTTCCTCATCATATTCCTATTTTGCATGTACATGTCACCCTTGAGAACAGCTTGGAAACACGGTGTCAGTTTTTAATGAACACACAAAAGACATCCAACTCTACCTTCTCTCCACCTTTCTCATTCCTTCTACTGTCCCTAAATTATCAACTGCTACTCTGAAACCCAGAATTGTATGAGCAGAGATTTCCTTCAAACAGTTTTAAGGCTAAGTCTCTGCCCTTTTGTTCCTGCCATAGAATCTATGCTCTAGGCATCATAACTGATTTAAGAGGTGTTTTGGGCTTTACATACATGTTGTCATTGAAGATCAACTTCCACTATCTATTGCACAAATCAGCACTGGACTCACTCATCTGTTGATAAAATCCTTATTCATGCCGTTAATATTTTTAGACTAATCCAATCATTCCGGTTTTGCCTCTCTTGCCTGATCCTTCACAAAATTAGGACAATAAAACTCTGCTGACTTTGCCTGAATGAGTCCAATGTGCAATTTCAAAATTTAGAGACAGTAGAGTGAGTGAGACAGTTGAAAATTGATTCAAAGGTAGAACAAAGTATTGCATCACACATATCAACACGATGGTCAAGAAAGCACAACAGTGTCTCAGGAGGCTATGGAAATGTGGTATGTCCACAAAGACTCTTGTCCTTTTTTACAGATCCACCATAGAAAGCATCTAACTGGATGCATCATAGCATGATACTGCAACCGCTCTTCCGAAGACCGCAAGAAGCTACAAAGTCATGAACACAGCTCAGTCCATCAAGCAAACCAGCCTTCGACCCAGTGACTCCAGCTATACTTCCCGCTGCCTCAGCGAAGCAATCAACATAATGAAAAGACTCCTGCCACCCCAGTTATACTCTTCCACATTCTTTCATTGGGCAGAAGATATAAAAGCTTGAATACCCATACAACAGATGTAAGAATAGCTTCTCCCCTCAGCAACACCCATCACACGCCATTATCAGACTTTTAAATGGACCTCTCAAAAAATGTTTCTCTCTCTCTCTGCATCTTCTCTGCTGCTGTAACACTATATTCTGCACTCTGTTCTGCTGCCTGATTGTGTTTTGTATGGTACAATCTGCCTGTAGAGCTTGCAAAACAACACATGACAATAAATCAAATTACCACCCTGGCCATAATTTCCAAGGTATGGGATGAGTCCTTATGTTTCAATTAAGAGATTACTGCAGAATGGCTTTCCAAATGAGGACTTTCAGTTGAATTACAGTGTCTGGCATCATTATCAAGGACTGCGGCTGAGGTGAAGCTTCAAGGAGAACCAGAGGGCACCTCCATTTTGAGGCACTGTCATGAGGAAGCACAAGATAATTTCCTGCAACGGGCCCAGGCTAGCAGACCTCAGATATCAGAGGGGAAGCCTTTCCACCGGTAGCATGAGAGTTGCAGTACAGCAGTCACAGAACCTCTGGAAATGAAGGTCCCCATCCACGATAAGCCACTTGTAGTCACTTCCATGCAGCTGTCTGCCTCCTCCATATGACATGGGGACAATCGTATCACCATCTCAAATCTGGCAGCCTTGTGAAAATGGCTGCCTGTCGCAAGTCAGTGCGTAGACAACCCTCTGGAAAAATAGTCCAGCATCAGGATTATATTGGGAAGCAGTCCAACGTTAGTTCCCTTGCATTTATTCGCAACTCCACCCCTCAGTCTACTACCCAGAGTCCAAAGTCCTGACAAGCAAGTTTTGAGAAGATTTGTAGCCCAGGTCGAGGTTCTCGATGTAGGTTTGCTCGCTGAGCTGGAAGGTTCATTTTCACACATTTTGTCACCATACTAGGTAACACCTTCAGTGAGCCTCTGGACAAAGCACTGCTGATGTTTCCTGCTTTCTATTCATATGTTTGGGTTTCTTTGGGTTGGTGATTACCCAAAATTCACAACCAGGAGCCCTTCTCAGACCCATAGTCTCACTACGTGAAACACCAACCTACAGATTATCCAAGGAGGTACATCAAAGACTAAAACACTTTGTAGAAGACTCATGCCACTCCATCCAAGAATTCCTGAAGGCCAAAGACACTAAGATGGAATAGGATGAAATAATGGTCTCCTTTGATGCAACAGCCCTGTTCACATCAAATCAACATCAACCTGGCTAAGGAAACACTGCCTACACTATTAGAAGATGCAAAGACACCTACACCAGCACACCACTAACTTCATCAGCAAGGACAGTATCATCAAGCTAGTGGACCTATGCCTTACCACCCACTTCACCTTCAACATCAAAACCTACAGACAAACCAATGCAACAACCATGGGATCTCTGATAACAGGGTTCTTAGCAGAGACTTGAATAAACAGCTCTGCCAACCATCCAACCCAAACTTTGGTCCGCTACGTGGATGACACCTTTATCATCACTAAACGAAACAAATTAGAGGAAATCTTCAAGGCCATCAATAATACTTTTACTGGCATAAAATTCACTAAAGAGGAGGAAAACAACAACAAACTGCCATTTGTAGATGTCATAGTAGAGCGAACAGCCAATGGCGAACTTCAAACCAGCATCTACAGGAAATCGACACATACGGACCAAATATTGAACTACAGAAGCAATCATCCCAATATCCACAAATGAAGCTGCATCAGAACATTATTTCAACAAGCCACCACACACTGCAACACAGAGGAACTACACAGAGCAGAGGAAAATTACCTATACAGTGCATTCAAAAAGAATGGGTACCCAATGAACAGTCTGCCGATTTCTCAGGAACAAACCCAAACAAGCAGACAAAACGCATCCAGAAACCCTCGTCATTCTTCCCTACATCAAAGACATCTCAGAAATGACTGCCAGACTACTCAGACTCCTTGGCATAATGGTAGCCCACAAACCCACCAATACACTATAACAGCAGCTTATGAACTTGAAAGACCCTCTACAGACAAGCAAAATTAAGGGCATTTACAAAATAATGTGCAACTGTAACAAACACTACATTGGAAAAAAAAAGGCTGAAAATTAGCCACCAGGATACATGAACATTAACTAGCCACAAAATGACATGAACTTCTCTCACTAGTATCCTTACATACAGATAAGGAAGGACACCACTTCAACTGGGACAACACATCCATTCTAGAAGAAGCCAAACAGAGACATGCATGAGAATTCCTAGAGGAATGGCATTTCAACCAGAACTCTATCAACAAACACATCGACTTGGACCCCATTTACCACCTCCTGAGAAAATGAACAGGAAATGACATCACTATAGAAAATAACATCACCAACCCAAAGAAGCCCAAACACAACTAGAAAGTAGGAAGCGTCAGCAGTGCTTCGTCCAGAGGTTCACCGAAGATGTTACCTAGTATGGTAATGAAACATCTAAAAAAAACCCTTCCCGGTCAGCGAGCAATCCTGGCAAGCATTTTGGATGATTACATGGAGGGGCAGGACATAAGTTAGAAATAGGAGGGAGCTGAGGGTAGATACTTGGGGAAATGCCCAATTTGACAGTGTAGTGGGAAGAAAGAAAAACCATTGATGGTAGTTCCCTGACTATCATTAGAAAGGAATGAAACAAGCCAGAAAAATACCACTTCTACATCACCCTAATACATACTAATCTAACCAATGCCTCAATTCTAAATTGAGACTAAAGGATGTGGCCCATCTAGTCTGCTCCATCATTCAATGGGATCTTGGCTGATCTAATGATCCTCAACTCCACTTTCCTGCCTCTCCCCATAATTCATAATTTCTTTAATTCAAAATCTCTCTTGCAACAGCATATGCACAAAATGATCAAGACGGTACAGCCTTCTGTAGGAGAAAATTCCACGTATACATTGTTAAGTTCAATGCACATACTGTACCTTTAAGATTGAGTGAATGCTGTTCTGAACAGAGAGCTAACAAGCATTGTCATGCAACTAACTAGCAGTCTCAATGCACTGGAAATTTGAAAAAAAAACATAACCTCTGACTGTGAAATAAATACCCGAGTTGGTTACTGTTTTGACAGCAATTCAAATTTTACCAGATTAAATTATGCCCTAGGATACTAAAACCCAATTGAGATTTTGCCAACATCAAACTAATGAGACAATCCAATGTTTGGGGTGCAAAAAACAGGCATTTTGAAAGTCAGACAGAGCAACTGCCATCGAGAAAGTAACTGCCATTCAAAAACACTATCAAAGGTACCTTTTTCATATGAAACATCTTCACAGTAAAAGACAGATGACAGCCCAGGGAGATTCTCAGCCAAAAGATGACAGCTGCTGAACGGTTTTGAAATTAAGTTGATGTAATTTAAATATTTTTTTAAAATTAGAACAGTATATTGTTGTAGAGTTGGAGGCAAATAATAAGCAGTTAAGAAAAAGGGGGGGTCAGAGTTAAGAATAGTTGTTAATGTTTACTTTTAGAATTAAGGAATACATTGAATTTATTTTCTTTTAATAGTGGAATTTAGGAGTTCTCTGTCACTCATTTTAATAGATGAGGCAAAGTGAGCTTTTCTGGGTGTTTGGTTAAATTAACAGAAGGGTTCACCGCCATGTCATAACACCAGTCTCAGAGTAGAAATACCTCATCTCTATACAAGCTGGGAGAATCCTTACTATGATATTATACCCTCTGGTCCTAGACACTTCCACACAGGGAAACAACCTCTCAGTCCAAGAATCTTATATTTTTCAGTAAGTCATACTCCAACGACTAAAGCCTAAACTGATCAATCGCTCCTTAAATATGATCTTTCCATATTCAGGGTCCATACTGAACATTCTCTGAACTGTTTCCAATGCCAATATTTCTTGCCTTAGATACAGGGATCAAACTGTTCATAGTAATCTAGTGCTTTATATGTATTTACAGTAATGGATAAAAGACAAATCTATTTTTCGTACAATATTCCTTTTGAAATAAAAGCAATATGCTTGTCTTCCCTATTGCCCACTGAACGTGGATGCTAACTTTGACATTTATGCATAAGAACCCCCAAATTCCCCTGTACTGCAGTCTTTCCCCATTTAAATAATACTCAGCTCCTCTATCCTTCCCATCAAAGTGCTTAACCTCACATTTTTTTTAATGTTGTCTTCTATCTGGCAAGCTTTTTCTCTCAGCATTCCTCACCAATTGTCTTTGTACTTATTTTTGTATCATCTGCAAACTTGGCAATACTATATTCACTTTCCTCTCCAAGTCAATGAATAGTGTATGTACCTGGAATGATGCAGCTAGCCCAACCCTTTAGTTTATTTTTACATGAACAAAAGAGAACAGATCTTAGAATAACATAACTATTTGAAAACCAAAATCAACTTTATGATAACTTATTGATGCTATTCCAAATATTTCCAACACCCCCTTGGCAAATAAATACCTGAGTTGGTTACTTGGGTATTCATAAACACCCCCTTGGCAAAAAAAAAGGGGAAATCAAACATAGGTTCTTACAGAAGAGATGTCATAGAGAGATGATCAGCATGGAGCAGTTCCTTTGGGTCCAGCAGCTTCTCTGGGCTCACAACTAAAACCTGACAAACAGCTGTAAGCAAAACAGCTTGCTAAAACCAAAACAAACCAGAGAAAAGTGGAGGAGAAAGCAGAATTGGCCACTCCCCTTTAACTGCACAAGTGTAAAAAAAAAAACTCGAAAGCTTCAAGCAGATAAACCCAGGCCTATGCCTTTACAACCCCTCAAACAAAAAGTCACGGCTAACTTAATCTTGTTAAACGAGCAGCATCATCAGATTGTGGATCCAGCACTGAACTCTAAGCACTTCACTGGCTCTAGGTTGCCACCCTGAAAATGCCCCCTTTCCCGATTGTGTCTATTAGTTAGCCAGGTCTTCATTCGTGTTAATATACTACCCTAATACCACAGACCTTTGTCATATTAAGAAGCCTAATGTAGGTTTTCAAAGGTCTTTGGAAATCCAAATATATTACATTCAGTTTCCCCTTTATCCTACTTGCTAACTCTTCAACAAATCCTAAGTCATATAGTCATAGAGATGTACAGCATGGAAACAGACCCTTCGGTCCAACCCGTCCATGCCGACCAGATATTCCAACCCAATCTAGTCTCACCTACCAGCACCCGGCCCATATCCCTCCAAACGCTTCCTATTCATATACCCACCCAAATGCCTCTTAAATGTTGCAATTGTATTAGCTTCCACCACTTCCTCTGGCAGCTCATTCCATACACGTACCACCCTCTGCCTGAAAAAGTTGCCCCGTAGGTCTCTTTTATACCTCTCACCCTAAACCTATGCCCTCTAGTTCTGGACTGCACCAGGGAAAAGACTTTGCCTATTTATCCTATCCATGCCCCTCAATTTTGTAAACCTCTATAAGGTCACCCCTCAGCCTCCGATGCTCCAGGGAAAACAGCCCCAGCCTGTTTAGCCTCTCCCTATAGCTCAAATCCTCCAACCCTGGCAACATCCTTGTAAATTTTTTCTGAACCCTTTCAAGTTTCACAACATCTTTCCGACAGGAAGGAGACCAGAATTGCACACAATATTCCAACAGTGGCCTAACCAATGTCCTGTACAGCTGCAACATGACCTCCCATCTCCTGTACCAAAACTCTGACCAATAGAGGAAAGCATACCAAACGCCTTCTTCAATATCCTATCTACCTGCGACTCCACTTTCTAGGAGCTATGAACCAGCACTCCAAGGTCTCTTTGGTCAGCAACTCCCTAGGACCTTACCATTAAGTGTATAAGTCCTAAGATTTGCCCTCCCAAAATGCAGCATCTTGGATTTATCTGAATTAAACTCCATCTGCCACTTCTCAGCCCATTGGCCCATCTGGTCCAGATCCTGTTGTAATCTGAGGTAACCCTCTTCGCTGTCCAGTACACCTCCAATTTTGGTGTCATCTGCAAACTTACTAACTCTTATGCTCACATCCAAATCATTTATGTAAATGACAAAAAGTAGAGGACCCAGCACCGATCCTTGTGGCACTCCACTGGTCACAGGCCTCCAGTCTGAAAAGCAACCCTCACCACCACCGTCACAGGCCTCCAGTCTGAAAAGCAACCCTCCACCACCACCCTTTGTGCCAGTTCTGTATCCAAATAACTAGTTCTCCCTGTATTCCATGAGACCTAACCTTGCTAATCAGTCTCACATGGGGAACCTTGTCGAACACCTTACTGAAGTCCATATAGATCACATCTACCACTCTGCCATCAATCCTCTTTGTTACTTCTTCAAAAAACTCAATCAAGTTTGTAAGACATGATTTCCCATGCACAAAGCCATGTTGACTATCCCTAATCAGTCTCTGCCTTTCCAAATTCATGTACATCCTGTCCCTCAGGATTCCCTCCAACAACTTGCCCACCACCGAGGTCAGGCTCACTGGTCTATAGTTCCCTGGCTTGTCTTTACTGCCCTTCTTAAACAATGGCACCAAGTTTGCCAACCTCCAGTCTTCTGGCACCTCACCTGTGACTATCGATGATACAAATATCTCAGCAAGAGGCCCAGCAATCACTTCTCTAGCTTCCCACAAAGTTCTCGGGTACACTTGATCAGGTCCTGGGGATTTATCCACCTTCATGCGTCTCAAGACATCCAGCACATCCTCCTCTGTAATATGGACATTTTGCAAGATGTCACCATCTATTTCCCTACAGGTTATATCTTCCAAATCCTTTTCCACAGTAAATACTGATGCAAAATATTCATTTTGTATCTCCCCCATTTTCTGTGGCTCCACACAAAGGTCGCCTTGCTGATCTTTGAGGGGCCCTAATCTCTCCCTAGTTACCCTTTTGTCCATAATATATTTGTAAAAACCTTTTGGATTCTCCTTAATTCTATTTGCCAAAGCTATTTCATGTCCCCATTTTGCCCTCCTGTTTTCCCTCTTAAAGTATACTCCTACTTCCTTTATACTCTAATGATTCACTCAATCTATCCTATCTATAGCTGACATATGCTTCCTTCTTTTTCTTAACCAAACCCTCAATTTCTTTAGTCATCCAGCATTCCCTATACCAACCAGCCTTCCATTTCACCCTGACAGGAATATACTTTCTCTGGATTCTTGTTATCTCATTTCTGAAGGCTTCCCATTTTCCAGCCGTCCCTTTACCTGCAAACATCTGCCTCCAATCAGCTTTCAAAAGTTCTTGCCTAGTACCATCAAAATTGGCCTCTCTCAAATTTAGAACTTCAACTTTTAGATCTGGTCTATCCTTTTCTATCACTATTTTAAAACGAATCGAATTATGGTCGCTGGCCCCAAAGTGCTCCTCCACTGACATCTCAGTCACCTGCCCTGCCTTATTTTCCAAGAGTAGCTCAAGTTTTGCACCTTCTCTAGTAGGTACATCCGCATACTGAATCAGAAAATTGTCTTGTACCCACTTAAATTCCTCTCCATCTAAACCTTTAACACTATGGCAGTCCCAGTCGATGTTTGGAAAGTTAAAATCCCCTACCATAACCACCCTATTATTCTTACAGATAGCCGAGATCTCCTTACAAGTTTGTTTCTCAACTTCCCTCTGACTATTAGGGGGTCTATAATACAATCCCAATAAGGTGATCATCCCTTTCTTATTTCTCAGTTCCACCCAAATAACTTCCCTGGATGTATTTCCGGCAATATCCTCCCTCAGCACAGCTGTCATGCTATCCCTTATCAAAAATGCCACTCCCCCTCCTCTCTTGCCTCCCTTTCTATCCTTCCTGTAGCATTTGTATCCTGGAACATTAAGCTGCCAGTCCTGCCCATCCCAGAGTCATATTTCTGTAATTGCTATGATATCCCAGTCCCATGTTCCTAACCATGCCCAGAGTTCATCTGCCTTCTCTGTTAGGCCCCTTGCATTGAAATAAATGCAGTTTAATTTATTAGTCCTACCTTGTCCCTGCCTGTTTGACTCTCTTCTGTTCTCAACTGTACTAGTCCCAGATTGATCTCTTTCCTCACTATCTTCCTGGGTCCCACCCCACCCACCTTATTAGTTCAAATCCTCCTGAACAGTTCTAGCAAATTTCCCTGCCAATATATTAGTCCCCTTCCAATTTCGGTTTAATCCTTCCTTCTTCTACAGGTCATTTCTACCCCAAAAGAGATTCCAATGACCCAAAAATGTGAATCCTTCTCCCATACACCAGCTCCTCAGCCATGCATTCATCTGCTCTATCCTCCTATTCCTGCCCTCACTAGCTCGTAGCACTGGGAGTAATCGAGATATCTACTCTCGAGGACCTCCTTTTTAAATTCCTGCCTTACTCTCTGTAATCTTCCTTCAGAATCTCAACCTTTTCCCTTCCTATATCGTTGGTTCCAATGTGGACAATGACCTCTTGCTGGCCCCTCTCCCCCGTGAGAATGTTCTGCACCCTTGCTGAGGCATCCTTGATCCTGGCACCAAGGAAACAACACACCATTCTGCTTTTTCTCTGCTGGCCACAGAAACGTCTGTCTGTTCCTCAAACTACAGAATCCCCTAACACAATTGATCTCTTGGAAGCCAACGTACCCCTCTTTGCATTAGAGCCAGTCTCTATAGCAGAAATTTGGCTGTTCGTGCTACATTCCCCTGAGAATCCATCACCTCCTACATTTTCCAAAACAGCATACTTATTTGAAATGGGTATATCCACAAAAGACTCCTGCCCTAGGTGCCTACCTCTTACCCTTCCAGGAGTTAACCCATCTGTGACCGTATCTGAGACTTTCCCCCCTTCCTATAACTGCCATCCATCATATACTGTTGCTATTGCAAATTTCTAATCGCTTCTAACTGTCTCTCCAACCAATCCATTCAATCTGATCAGATTCGCATCCAACAGCATTTATCGCATTTATCCGCAGTAACCCTTAAACTCTCTTTAACTCCCACATCGGTCAAGAAATACATATCACTGCAAAGGCCATTTTTGCTCCTTCACAATCTACAGTCCCAGAAAATAACACCGTCTTATTCCTCTACAAAACACTGTACCCAGGTTAAATTAATAGTTTATGGCTTATATTTTAAGTTTAATAAAGAGACTTATCTCCAAAAACATAATCAAGAAAGAACCCACTGTACTCACTACTGCAGCCTTTCTATTGGACAGACTTAAAACAACGATTAACCTATCTGACTCTGTGTTGTGAACTTCGCCCAAACAGGTTCCTTCAAGAATAGTTGTGAATTTCACTGTTTGTTAATTTTCCCAGACTCACTCAGATATCCAGTGACACATGAATTCAAAAACAGCAAAGGCAGTAACTGTGCAGGTTTTCTCTCTCTCTCTCTTGCACTGTCCTCACCATGTGCTTCCTTTGTCTGTTCTTCCCACTTTGAAAACTGTTGTTTTGACTTTTGTTTTCCCCAAAGTTCCAAAACAACATAACAGCATAACAGCATATGAAACAGTAATTGCTGCTCCTAGAATTCGAGGAAATCACTTCCAGCACCTAAAATACCTCAAAAAAGGAGTAGCTGTTACAGCCAGAAATGTTTCCCATCCTCCATTTAATTTATAAAAGAATGATTGCTCCTTCATGAAGCTATGTTGATTCTGTTTGATTATATTGCAAATTGCTAAATACACTATTACATCTATCATAAGGATATGACATTTTCCAAATAACAGATATTAGGCTAATCAGCCTCTCGTTACTAGCTTGTCTCCTTCCATTTACAATATTTGTTGCAATTGGCAAATTTTCCATTCTCTCGGACTTTCCCAGAAATATTAAAAGGAAAATTAATTAGTAAAAAGCCAATAAATCCTCTCAACCTGATGGGGTGCATCCGAGAATATTTAAGAAAAAGGTTGCTAAAGACAGAGTGGATGAACTAAATAAATTAGTGACACGCTTTGGGGGATATAATCTTATAGCCATCATGGAGACATTGTTACAAATAAATCAAAGCCACTGCCAATCTGATTTTCCCAATATTATGTGTTTAAAATCACCCAGGATTAATATTTTACCTTTGTATACACCCTAAATCCCCTGATTTATTCCCTTTCTTACTGTTAAGGGCCTATAGACTAATCCCATCAATCTTTTTCTCCTAGTTATTTTTGTTACCATCATATGAGTTCTATATCTTCCATATAATTTTTGGCATCTTACATATTTCATCCCATGCCAAAAGGTACCCCACCACCCTCTCCTTGCTGTCTATCCCTTAGAAAATAGTCAGACACATGTGAATTTAAGTTTTAAGCTTTGATTTGTTACCATGTCTCCATAATTACTAAGATTATACTCACTAACCAGTGTCACTGATTCATTTACTCGGTCTTGAATTCTGCGTGCATCCAACTAAAGAGCCATTAATTTGGTCTTTTTTCCAGTTGTTCCTTCTTGATCTTGTGTTTTTCTACCTTTGGACACTGTCTCTTCCTGTCCCATTCTATTTTCATTGTCATTCAATGAGTTTCCTGACAATACTGTCACATACTTTTGTGAGACGTAAATTTCCTTAAACATTCCCTTCCTCTAGTCAAAGTGCTTGCCACAGCCTTATGTGATTTGTCAGGAATTTTGTCCCAATATGGTTCAAGACAAGCCCATCCCACTGGAACATCTCCCTTCTACCCCAGTAATTATGCTAGTGCTCCATTAATTGAAACCCATTCCACCCATCCTCCTTGACTTTATTTACCCCTGCCAATTTGACCATGGCTCAGGTCGTAACACAAAGGATTATTTTGGAGATTCTGCATTATAATTGAGCTTGCAACTGTTCAAACTCTTTCAGCCAAAGCTCCTTTCTAACACTTTCAACATCATTTGTACCTCCTTTCCAGGCCTGGGAGATGTGCTTAACTTTAGCACTGGGATTTAGCATTCATGCAGCTGCAGAGAACACAACTACATTCCGATTTCTTCCACACCCTTAAATGGCTCTCTGTGTGCTGGTCACTTTGTCCATCCGCCTTGCAGTACACCCTCACAATCTCAAGTTGTAGGACAATTGCAAGGACTAAGTCTCGTCAAATGCAATCTCTGGGTTTTAATACCTGCCTCATCTACAGTCACACCCTCCTGCCCCCCATACTCAGAGGGGTGTCACCATGTCCTGCAAAGAATTTCACTTTTCACTTTCTTGAGGTGCATAATGTCTGCGGTTTGGAATCCAGTTCCTTGGAATATCAGAGTCCTACTCTAAAAATCTCCAATTAACTCCAATAAGTTCCTAGTTTATCAACTATAGGGTCAATCCTTTGCCAGAGGCTAGTTAGCTGTTTAAATATTTGAAAGTGACAGGTAGTCTTAAGTTTGATCCTGCTAGGTCTGGGGGAGGACAGCTACAGAGAATACTTTATAGCATTGTGAGATTTATCTTGTCAGAGCAAGATTTCCCTCCAAACCAAACCACGTTTCCCATATCAAGACACCTCCTTGGTCAGGCATCAGATTCAGATCCCACCCTCCCAAAGACAGGAACAAGGTCCTCTTTTCCTGATTGTAGGAATCAGGGAACCATCTCCTGCACTCCTACTGGCAGCTACTTGCTCCTTACATAGGGTTATAACATGTTCCAAAGTGTCTCCTGCCAAAGCATATTAATTATACTGACTTCCATAAAATGGTCCTGGAAAAAAAAGATGGAGTCAAGGTTCCTGAGTACATTGGGAATGTTTTGGTTCTCTGACCAACTCTGCTCCTCCCTATCTACCCAGCCCACCTCTGTCAAAGTCAAGGCCCAGTTCAAGGAATAGGACTTGAACCTATAACCTTTTGATTCAGAGGAAAAGAGTATCATTGAGCCAAGCCTGATGAATTAGATCAAAGCAATCATCTGCTTTAACTTTTGACAGCATTAAAAGAAAAAATTGACTCAATGTTGTTTTCATATTGTAGCCTAACATATTGCCTATAAATCCTTGCAGAAGTATTAATGATTATGGGGTTATAGTCTTCACATGCCAACTCAGGATGTGCACTTTAAAAGTGATCATTTTAAGTAAGCATAATCGCCTGCTGGGTGTACTGTTCTTTTTTAAAAGATTTGCTTTATGTTCATTATTACAATTTAGAATGGTCTGCCAATTAGAAAGGCAAGAGAAAGACTGTACAGTCACAATGTAGCAGATAATAATTGCAGCAGAAACAACATTTTAAAAAATAATGTTATCAGCAGTAAGCTAGATATATCTACATAGATTATGTTGAAAGTTAGTCAGGGATTCATAGGAAGGCTGAAAACCAACAGCTCAGTTCTGAGGGTCAGATCAGTATAACGCGATGTAGGTTGTGTGAATTGTTTAACGTGGTGTATGTGTATATTGAACCTACATCAAAAGTCAGATCCTCCACCACCGTAGACCCATGGTAGCAGAATTTACTAATCAGCTCCAGTAGGGGGTTAGAAGTTCAACAATTTGTCCAAAACCATGGATTGATTGACGTTTATGGTCAGGGAGAGCAAGTTATCTTCTCATAGCTGATTTACTATTTCCACCTATGTTTGAGTGTATTTGACGTTGTAGCTTTATTATTTGTCTTGGGGTTAGCAAGTAATAAAATTCCATTTCAGTTCACTGTACTCAAGACTTGTAACAGGATATTTGTTTGATGCCAGCTCACCAGTGAACTACGTTTTAATTCAATTAGGGTACAACTGTATGTGAAGAAGAATTGAAGTCTTCATTGCAGTCAACCAAGTGAGCTGTAACAAGGGTAGTTGTTTGACTTCTCCTGACTTGGACATTACATTCTTTGATCATTTTGCTATCACATATCTCCTGCAGAACACAGCAGAGCTTCCAGCAGAGAGAAAGGTGCTGCATAAACATTGTAAGATAATATAAGAACATGAGCAATCTTACACACTGAGCAATTAAGTAAATGAACATTAGGATGAATGCAAGGTGATGCATTTAGGCAGAAATAGTCAGGAGCTTCACTAACAGGTTATGAAATAAGTAACTTGAATAATGTGTATATAAAAAAGTCCTGGATACAGATAAACAAATAATTGAAAATATAACTAAGTCAGCAAAACAATTAAGAATGTTAAAATAGCACTTGATTTATTTTTAATGGGTACAGAATTCAGAAGTGGTGTTGTTATGTTAAACTTGTATTGGAGTGTTCAAGCCCCATTTTGAGTGCTGCATACAATTTGAAGTTCCTAATATTTTTAAAAACGTATTAAAGGTCTTGGGAAAGTGCAAAGTGATCACCATTATGACCTTTTAATGGAGGGAAAGATGAGAGAGTGAATGTTTGAGAATGTGATGCCATGCAGGCAAACTTGGTCCTGGATAGGTTGTAATATGTCTAACTCAGCTTTCTACTCTTTGGGTTTCTGGAAGCTGGTGTGAGAGATTAGATAGACAGCTTCCAACCTTCATGCTGCGTCATCAGCAGTCAAACTCATCGCCTCAGAAGACATAACTCAAAAAAACAAGTATGTTTATGTCCTGATAGACTGGATGATTTCATACGTCCTACCTCCACCTCATTCCAAGGCGTTATTCATTATTTGCCATCTGCTTGAAAATAAGGTATCTTCCAGACTTGCTGGAACCATTTCCCAGGTTTTGGCCTCATTAATAGCCTACTTCCAATATCTATTTAAACATATTACTCTTCCCTGCATCATTGTTTCTGTAACAATCCCTATGATCAAAACTCAATCTTTAAGTAGTGTCCAGGCCTGGCCTCAAACAATAAGCTTGTCTGGTCTGTTCTTTTCCTTTTACAACACACCATTCCACAAATTCCATGAATCATCTTAAGCTCCAAATCAAAATTGAGAGAATCAAACTAAAATTAATGAAGAAATCAGTGAGGATTCTAACATTACAGACACTGCCCCAGACATTAGCATCAGTAGTTGTGTCCTGTCCCATCAGTAGGACGGCAGCAAGATGATACAATTTTGAAGGATTGGGCGACTCCTCAATATTGACTCTGGAACGTATAAAATATCCTGGCACCAGGTTAGACATCGGCAAGGAAAACCTATGCTGATAACCATCTCCCACACTCCTCCCCAATTCTGCTAATAAATCAGTACTCATGTTGAATGCATACTGAAGAAATATTGAGGGTCATCTGGTCTTCAATGCCCATCATTTAAAACAAAATCAATTTGTAACATCATTACTGACTAAAATGGCTGAGTCCTGAAGGACATAGCTAGTACACTGAATCTATAGCACACAGTAAGGAAACAGTTGAGTGCAGTGCCAAAGAGCTCAACACAATCTAGGACAAAGGAGCTCATTCCATTAGCACACAATCACTTCAAACACTTGTACCCTCCAACGCTGATGCACTGATTCACTATGTTAAAACACTGGACCTCCCCTCCTAATAGCACTGTGATGCACATTCATCATCTGCTTCAAAGCTGTAACACAGCCAGCAAGATCCACATCTAATGAAATAACAAAATTACTTGTTAGCATCAACTGACAAAAATCAGGCAAAGGGCAAGAATGACTCAAACAGACCTTGTGAAATGGAAGGAGTGGAAAGTTGGAACAAGACTGATGAAATTTGCAAATTAAGCCTCAGAGTAGAAATAAGGTCTAATGCAGTCATGAATGCATGGGAGAGAGAGATGGGGAAGTGGACCAAGAGTGCGACAAAGAATGCTCAGAATTCTATGAAAAGGCAGGTCCATATGGGTTCTCATTTGAAGATCTTTTATTGAAAGAAGTGAAAGATGTGAAAGGAGTTTTTACTGAAAGTTCACTTTGGCTGAAGAACATGTTCTGCATTAGTCCTCCATTGATGGAACAAATGCAGAATCTTCAGCCCATTGAAATGGGAGTCAGGGCTGCTGAGGGGCTCAACACTATGAAAACCAACTACGATGAGGACATGGCATTTTTGTGAAGCAGCACAGAGCATCACAAGAGATTAGATTGAGGTTAGAAGAGGCTGGACAAGGGAAAGAAAGAGAAATACTAAGAAAGGCAAAATAAGTTCCATGGGGCAATCAAAGGCCAAAGTGATTGTTCCATCAGGGCAATCCTGTTTGTCATTTTTAGAAATGGTGGAAAAGAATGTGAAAAGTAGTAGCGGGGAGGAAACAAACAAAAACACAAACCAAACACACAATACCGATAGGAGCTGATTGGAATTGATTAGATTAGATTCCCTACAATATGGAAACAAGCCCCTTTGGCCCAACAAGTCCACACTGACCCTCCAAAGAGTAACCCACCCAGACCCATTCCCCTACCCTATATTTACCCCATATTTACTAATGCACCTATCACAATGGGCAATTTAACATGACCAATTCACCGACCTGCACATCTTTGGATTGTGGGAGGAAACCGGAGCACCCGGAGGAAAGCTACGCAGACAAAGGGGAGATGGGCAAACTCCACAGACAGTCACCCGAGGCGGGAATCAAACCCGGGTGCCTGGCGCTGTAAGGCAGGAGTGCTAACCACTGAGCCACCAAGCCATACACCATACCATAATTGGTTCTTGTACTACTACTAGGAGTGATATGGGACTGCAGTAGTGCAGTGATTATTTTCTTGTATCTGAGCTAGAAGGACTTGGTTCAGTTACTGCCTGTTCTAGAAGTGTGTCACACCTAGTTGATTTAAAAAAAATAACTACAGAGAATGGAGATAAAGATCTGTTTTGGTGCAGCGGTGTCATCCCTACCTCTGGGAAACATGGTCTGAGTTCAAAGCACACCTGCTCCAGATTTGGAGGTGCTGGTGTTTGACTGGGGTGGACAAAGTTAAAAATCACAACACCAAGTTATAGTCCAACAGGTTTATTTGGAAGCACAAGCCTTCGGAGCATTAGTCCTTCATCAGGTGGCTGTGAAGTATAAGATCGCAAGAGAAAATTTATAGCAAAGGTTTACAATGTAATCCAACTGAAATGATATATTGAAAGAGACTTGGATTGTCTGTGAATTCTCTCATCTTTTAGAATGACCATGTTGGCTTCAGTTCTTTCATATGTAAACCCCTGAACATTTTTTAAAGTTATATTCTCAAGTGAACTTTAACAATAGATGCCATGTCAGCTCAGATAATGCATTAAAGGTGTGAGGTTAAAGTCTGTCTGTTCTCGAATGTTCATATTCTATTTCCAAAAAATTTTACATAGATTCATGCAGTTTTTGAGCAAAATAACATGTAATTCTGCAAGTACAAATTCACCCCACAAAATTGAGAGTGTGTGTGTGTGTGTGTGTGTAGAAAGAAAAATCTGCGAGACAGCGCGAGTGTGTAAGTCTGTGAGTGGATGCATGTGTGGGGGAAAGAGTGTGGGAGGTATGTATGTCTGAGCATATGAGGGAGACCTTGTATTTGACAGAGGCTCTGCGAGAATGTATGGGTCTGTAAGAGTGTGCATGTGTGTGAGAGAGTGTGTAGTGCAGTGGGGTCACCTGTAGTGTGACATGAACCCAAAGTCCAGGTTGAGGCGAGAACCCTAGGACCTGATCAGGTGTACCCTAGAACCCTATGGGAAGCTGGGAAGTGATTGCTGGGCACCTTGCTGAGATATTTGTATCATCGATAGTCACAGGTGAGGTGCTAGAAGACTGGAGTATGGCTAATGTGATGCCACTGTATAATAAGGGTGGGAAGGACAAGCCAGGGAACTATAGACCAGTGAGCCTGATGTCAGTAGTGGGCAAGTTGTTGGAGGGAATCCTGAGGGACAGGATGTACACTTATTTGGAAAGGCAAGGACTGATTAGGGATAGTCAACATGGCTTTGTGCATGGCAAATCATATCTCACAAACTTGATTGAGTTTTTTGAAGAAGTAACAAAGAGGATTGATGAGGACAGAGTGGTGGACATGATCTATATGGACTTCAGTAAGGCTTTCGACAAGGTTCCCCATGAGAAACTGGTTAGCAAGGTTAGATCTCATGGAATACAGGAAGAACTACTCATTTGGATACAGAACTGGCTCAAAGGTAGAAGACAGAGGGTGGTGGTGGTGGTGGTGGTGGAGTGCTACAAGGATCAGTGCTTTTTATCATTTACGTAAATGATTTGCATGTGAGCATAAAAGAGAAGGATAGTTAGTAAGTTTGCAGATGACACCAAAATTGGAGGTGTATTGGACAGCGAAGAAAGTTACCTCAGATTACCAATACCGTACAACCCAGATGGCCTACCAATACCGTACAACCCAGATGGCCTCCTTCTTCAAACAGAAGCTCCTCAGATTACAACATGACCTTGAGGAGAAGGGCCAATGGGCTACAGATGTGGTAGATGGAGTTTAATTTAGATAAATGCGAGGTGCTGCATTTTGGGAAAGCAAATCTTAGCAGGACTTCTACACTTAATGGTAAGGTCCTAGGGAGTGTTGCTGAACAAAGAGACCTTGGAGTGCAAGTTCATAGCTCCTTGAAAGTGGAGTCGCAGGAAGATAGAATAGTGAAGGTGGTGTTTGGTATGCTTTCCTTTATTGGTCAGAGTATTGAGTACAAGAGTTGGGAGGTCATGTTGCGGCCGTACCGGATGTTGGTTAGGCCACTTTTGGAATACAGCATGCAATTCTATCAGAAGGCTGTTGTGAAACTTGAAAGGTTTCAGAAAAGATTTACAAGGATGTTGCCAGGGTTGGAGGATTTGAGCTACAGGGAGAGGTTGAATAGGCGAGAGCAGTTTTCCCTGGAGCATCGGAGACTGAGGGGTGACCTTATAGATGTTTATAAAATCATGAGGGGCATGGATCGAATAAATAGATAACGTATTTTCCCTGGGGTGGAAGAGTCCAGAATTACAGGGCATAGGTTTAGGGTGAGAGGAGAAAGATATAAAAAAGAGACCTAATGGGCAACCCTTTCACGCAGAGGGTGGTACATGCATGGAATGAGCTACCAGAGGAAGTGGTAGAGGCTGGTACATTTGCAATATTTAAAAGACATCTGGATGGGTATATGAACAGGAGAGTTTGTAGGGATATGGGCCAGGTGCTGGCAGGTGAGACTAGACTGGTTTGGGATATCTGGTCGGCATGGACAGGTTGGACCAAAGGGTCTATTTCCATGCTGTACATTTCTGTGACTCTAAATGGAGATATGGTGAGGAAGAGCACCTCGCCTTAAACAACCAAACCTCAAACAGATCATTGTTCGCAGCAAACTGCCCAGCCTTCAGGATAACACCTTACGACCTGATCACAGCAGACCCTGTAAGACGGGTCAGAGTGTCGACACGGACACTGCCATTACATGTGGGACACCACCCACTATGTGTGCAGCAGGTACTCATGTGACTCAGCCAATGCTGTCTACCTCATATGTTGCAGGCAAGGATGCCCTGAGGCATGGTACATTGACAAGAGCAAGCAGAAGCTGCAGCAATGGATCAATGGACACCGCACAACAATCACCAGGCAGGGCTGCTCCCCTCAGTCGGAGAACACATCAGCAGTCCGGGACATTCGGCCTTGGACCTTCGGGTGACCACCCTCCAAGGCGGACTTCAGTACAGGCAACAATGCAAATTGGCTGAGCAGAGGCTGATAGCCAAGTTTGGTACCTGAGGGATGGCCTCAACTGGGACCTTGGGTTCATGTCACACCACAGTTGTCCCCACTGACACACACACACACACACACACCTTTGCACTCACATCCTCCTCCCCACACACACAGGCTTGTGGGGTAAATTTGTACTTGCAGATTTACATTTGATTTTGCTCAGAAACTGTATGAATCAATGTAAGATTCTATTTCTAAAAATGGGATTTACAGAATCAGTTTGAACATTGGGGCACAGACGGACAGATTTTAACAATAGGTACCATGTCAGCTCAGGTAATGCATTGAAGGTGTGAGGTTAAAGTTCACTTGAGAATGTAACTTTTAAAACATAGTTCTAGGATACATATGAAAGAACTGAAACCAACATGGTCATTCTAAAAGATGAGATACTTAAATAATCCAGGTTTTTTACAGTTGGATCACACTGTAAACTTGCACTATAAATTCTGTGCCTTACGATCTTATACTCCACAACCACCTGATGAAGGATCAGCACTCTGAAAGCTAGTGATACCAAATAAACATGTTGGTCTGTAACCTGGTGTTGAGATTTTTAATTTGGGACACGTGCTTCAGCTGTGCATCGTAACATATCTGAACAGGTTGTTTGAAAATATTAGAATTAGAATTTGCTTTATTGTCACACATACTCATGAGGATAGAGGAAAGCTTACAAGTCACCACTTACAGCACCATCTCATGTACCAAGATACCTAGGTACAGATTCTCAAGCACAAATTCTTAAAGGAAAAAAAAGTTAGCAAAACAGAGAAATAACACTCAAAAATAACAGTTCTTCCAACCCAGATCATGCTAGGAGTCTGTGCTGGCTTGCAGCTGGACCTTGCATGCTGCCCAAGGATGGGAGGTAAAAAGAAAAAAAAACGCAGAGAGAGAAAAATAGACTTGCTGGGCTGAAGGGCCTGTTTCCACACTCTAAGGATGCTTTAAAAAAAAAAGAAACAGAGAACAAACAAGCTCTGGCTCAGGAGTCGTCCTCTTCTTGAAAAATGGAACTATCTACCGGGAATGGAGCAAGCTGTTTAGTTAGTTTCTAGGAAGTGGTTAATGTCCTTTCCATTCTTAAGTTTCAGCATTATTAACTTAATCACCAACTTGTACACAAAAACATACATAGATGAATATTATCAAATGAAACTCAAAGGATTAGTCCAAGTGACAACAGCTGATGCATTTTGGATGCCGATGTGATCTAGGGCAAGCATGTCTGCAATATGTTTTCGAAGATCAAGCAGCTTCAGCTCATTTTATAAACTGGAGGCTGAACTACAAACACTGATCTATCAGGAAGGGGGCAAGTTACCTGGAAGTTTGATCCAGAAGACACAGTCACACCACTTAGGATAGGATACTCCCATTTGTTAATAGCCAGGGTTAGCAGGGTGTGACTGCAAATGAGGCAGGTAAAAGGGACCCAGAGAGCAAGTGCGACACAGGTCAGTGAAGGATTATCTATCTCTACAATCAACCAGTAAGTTAGAGGCTCGTCAAGGCTGTTTGGATGAGAGAGGGTGGTGGATGGTCAAACTGAAAACATTCCAATGGGGGACAGCAACAAGGAATATAGTAGTGGTAGGGAAAGTATAGTGAGGAGGACTGACATTACCTGCAGCCAAGAATGTGAGTCCAGACAACTGTGTTGCCCACCTGGTACCAGGGATCAGGAAATCTGCTCAGGGCTCAAGAGTACTTTGCAGTGGGAGGGGGAAAATCCCAATGGTCACAATAATGCAGATACAGACAACATGCATTGAACAAGGAAAGGAGATTCTGCATAGAGTGCTTGAGAAGTTAGGCACTACATTATAATGCAAAACCTCAGAGGTTTTTAATCTTTGAATTATTACTTTATCCCCAATGACAGCTTGCACATGCATCAAATATTAGAGAGAGGAATGTATGCCTCAAAAGGTTAGTGTGGGAGAAGTGGGTTCAGATTCATGAAGTAATATTGGGCAAAGTTGTTGCTGTATCATTGAATCTATATTTGTTTCTACATCTAAACACAGTAAGGTACATAAATATGATCCAATATGCAGTGGCTGCAGGAGAGGCAAGAATAGAATCCTGAGTACTGAGGTGTATTAGATATTCAAGAAGATTGGAAGCTAGATAAATCAGAGGGGCTAGCAATGCTAAGCAAAGTTGGCATTGTTGCAAAAGTTAGAGATGAACTTTGTTGAGGAGAACAGGACATAAAATCATAGATGGAGATGAGGAAAAGTAGATAAAATAAGTGGGAGCAGTCGACAGGCCCTCGAAATGATAATGCAAGATGCAGAACACTAGTAGGATTGGATGCTTAAAATACAACAATGGCAATAATTATGGGTAATAGAATCATAGAGATGTACAGCATGAAAAAAGACCCTTCAGTCCAGCTTCTAACCTAATCTGTTCCCATTTGCCAGCACTTGACCCACATCCATCTAAACTCTTCCTATTCATACACCCAGCCAGGCGCCTCTTAAATGTTATAATTGTACCAACCTCCTCCACTTTCGCTAGCAGCACCTTCCATACACACACCACCATCACCCTAAACCTATGCCCTCTAATTCTGGACTCCCCCAACCCAGGGAAAAGACCTTGTCTATTTATCCTACCCATACCCTTCATGATTTGTACAAACCTCCTCAGCCTCTAAAACAGTCCCAGCCTATGCAACCTCTCAACCTATTCAACTTGGTAATATCCTTGTAAATCTTTCCTGAACCCTTTCAAGTTTCACAACATCCCATAGAAGGGAGACCAGAATTGCACACAATATTCCAAAAGTGGCCTAACCAATATCCTGGACATCTGCAACATGACCTCTCAACACCTATACTCAATGCTCGGTCCAAAAAGGAAAACATACCAAATGTCACCTTCACTATTCTATCTACCTGTGACTCTACTTTCAAGGAGCTATGAACCTGCACTCCAAGATCTCTTTATTCAACAACACTCCCTAGGACCTTCCCATGAAGTACCTAAGTCCTAGGAAAAAGTGACGACTGCAGATACTGGAGATCAGAGTCAAAGAGTGTGGTGCTGGAAAAGCTGGTCAGGCAGCATCCGAAAAGCAGGAGAATCGACGTTTCGGGCATAAGCTCTTCATCAGGGATGAGGCTTGTTGACCAAAGGGGCTGAGAAGGAAGTGGAAAGGGGTGGGGCTGGGGGAAGGTAGCTAGTAATGAGATAGGTACGTGAAGGTGGGAGTGAAAGTGATAGGTCGGACAAGAAGGTGGAGCAGATAGGTGGGAAGGAAGATGGACAGTTAGGACCATTTGAGAGGGCGGTGCCAAGTTGGAAGGTAGGGACTGGGATAAGGTGGTGGTGTGCAAGGAGAAATGGGGAAACTGGTGAAATCCACATCGATCCTGTGTGGTTGGCGGGTCCCAAGGCAAAGGATGAGGTGTTCTTCCTCCAGGCGTCAGGTGGTTAGGGTTTGGCGATGGAGGCGGCTCAGGACCTGCCTGTCCTTGGCAGAGAAGGAGGGGGAGTTTAAGTGTTCAGCCACAGGGCAGTGGGGTTGGTTAGTGCGGGTGCCCCAGAGGCATTCTCTGAAACAATCCACAAATTGGAGTCCTGTCTCCCCAGTGTGCAGCAGACCATATCAGGTGCAACGGATACAGTAGATGACATTTGTGGAAGTACAGGTAAATTTCTGTTGGAAGCTCCTTTGGGGCCTTGTACGGCGGTGGTGAGTGTGGGCATCAGGCTTTGCATTTCTTGTGGTGGCAAGAGGGAAGGGTGTGTTGTGGGGGGTGGTGTCGACCTGACATGGGAGTCGCAGAGGGAATGGTCTCTCTGAAACAGAGATAGGGGTGGAGAGGAAAATATATCTCTGGTGGTGGGGGGTGGTGTCGACCTGACATGGGAGTCGCAGAGGGAATGGTCTCTCTGAAACGGAGATAGGGGTGGAGAGGAAAATATCTCTCTGGTGGTGGGTCTGTGTGTAGGTGCATCTAAGACTACTATTGTTAAACTTAAATAGGGGCAATCAGTAGAGAAACAGTGGCACTCATTTAAGGGGATAGTTCAGAATACTCAATTTGTAAATTTTTGCTACAATGATAAACTCCAAGGGAAGGATCTACTTTTTGTGCTGGCTAAAGTTAGGTACTTAAGTTTGATGCTTTACCTATGTATATATTGTGTAATGCAAAGATGATTGATCAGAATTTTAAAAACAGAAGAGAACTAAAAGGTTAACCAGGAGAAAGGAATTAAAGGAAGTAGCTGACGAGAAATATAAAAACAAATAGCCAAAGTTTCCGCAGGTATTTAAAAGAGAAAAGACTAAGTGAGCAATAGTCCTTTAGACTGAGAATAACAACTAAAAAGGTGCATAGTAAAGGAAATGGTAACAAACATTTTACTGATATTTTCACTACAGAGGACACAATAAATCCCAGTAATAGTTGAAAAGTCTGAAAGTGAAAGAATATTTACTTCAAGTATGCACTTTGTTTACCTTATTATGAATGCTACATGCATTCAGAACTTGGCAAAAATGCAATCACCAGGAAAGCAGTACTAAACAAACTGAAAGAGCTGTAACTGAGGTTTCCCTGGGTGCTCATTCTAGGATCTAAAAACAAAAAAGAGTTAATGTTACTAGATGGATTGATGTTCATTTTCTAAAATTCATTAGCTCCTGTAACATTTCTATCAGACTGGAAAGTTGAACATATAACTTGGCTATTCAAAAAGGGAGGGAGGTTTAAAAGAGGAAACTATAGGCCAGTTAGCTTGACATCTGTCATGAGAAAGGGTTGGATTCAATCATTATGTAGGTTATAGGTACGTAACTAGAAAAACCTCAGGAAATCAGAAATTATCAGCATAATTTTGTGCAAGTGTAATCACTTTATCGAAATTCTGCAGGGGAATAGTACATCCAGTGGATAAAGCGAGCCTGTAGTGGTGTTATACATAGTATAAGGAGTTTCATGTTAGCATGGATAAAAGATTGACTGGTTGGCATATAAGAAACATGAATTTGTCTTTATCTGACTGGAAAACTCCACCTGTTACATCCTGCCAAGGGCCTCAATATTTGACATTTTATGTCAATGATATACATGAGATTCATAGGCAAGTAGATTTAGTAAGTGAGGGGAAGGTGATTTTTTGGTTAGTGGTCAACAAATGACTGCACAGGAGTGAAGGAAGCAGAGTTCAGTAACGTGCAAAGCTTGAAATTCAAGCAAGGCAATGTGCTGGGTTGAGAGGGCAGGATTCATTGAACTAGACACAGCATTAGGAAGATAGGAAGAACAAACTATATGCTACATTTGCTTGGATGAATTAAGATGACCCAAGTAGTCTCTCTCAGCTTTTGATTAGTTTTTTTGTTTTTTGATCTTAAATTATTAATTTGCCCACAGCTGACTTTGCACACACTGGTTTAAGGATATGATTTGAAAAATATGATTTATCAACTCTCTAGCTGTTTGGTAGAATTTTCATGCCTGAAGTATTTATTCATTAACTATAGTTGATTTTCAAATAAACAATGTCCAGGATTGTTGAAACCTCCTATGTTACAAAAGTAACTACACTTCAAAAATTCTAACTGGCTGTAACATGTCTTAGAACAAGTCATGTAAGGTTCCATATGAAAAATAGCTTATCCTTTTATAAAAGTTATGAACATATCCTCTGAATTTCAACAGCTAGTGCATACATTAACAGAAAGCAGTAATTTAACCAAAGATCCAAATCATTTCTTGAGCATGCCTTACAATTTTCTCTTATGTTCTCGCTTCTCCCATCAATCAGATCATGAATACAACTCATCTCTGAATGACGATATTTTCTCTTGACTTGCCTCTTTTTATCTCATGACATTGTTACATACATTTTTAATTCTTCTAATGCCCGAGTTGCCTTACTACAGCACATGATTTTCTTTATTACTCTGTTACGATCCCTGCTGAAACCACCTAATGATGTTACAATCTGATCAGGAACTACTACTATTTTCTTGTTTAAAGATGATTGAGATCACAGGTACTCAAGGAGAGAAGAAAGTCAGATGATTTCAAGAGTTTCAACAAGCAAATAGAATTTTACAGTATATTGTTGAAAAAAGTCAAACAAACAATATACGTTTTAATATCCAGAATAAGACGAAACAGACAAGTTCCTGGGCACTGATGGGATTAACCCAGAATACAGAGGGAGAAATTTGCTGGGGCCTTGTATGAAACCTTTGCATTCTCTTTAGTCACAGAAGAGATCCTAGAGAATTGGAGAATAGCCAATGTTATTCCTTTGTCCAACAATGTCAACAGAAACAATCCTGGAAATTACAGACCAGTGAGATTTATGTCAACGGTAGGGAAATTATTGGAGAAGACTTGTAGTGAGAGGATTTACTCATATTTGGGGGGGGGAAAAAAAAATTTATTAGCAATAGACAGCATACTTTGTGCAGGGGAGGTCATGTCTCTCAAACTTGAGTTTTTAGAGGAAATGACAAAGATGTTTGATCAGGCAGGGTGGTGGATGTTGTTAATATGTATTTCAGCAAGGTCATTGACAAGGTCCCCGATGGCAAACCGATATACAAAGTGAAGTTCACATAGCATCTGTGGTGAGATGCTCAGATGGATACAGACCTGACTAGATCATAGAAGACAGTAGCAGTGGAAAGGTGTTTTTACGGCTAGAGATCTGCGACCAGTGTCATCCCATAGGGATCAATGCTGGGACTCTTGCTTTTTGCAATAGAAATGATTTGCAGAAGGCATCTGGTCGAATTAATATGATTGCTGATGATGCAAAGATGGGAGAAGTTGCAGATAGTGAGTAGGATTACCAAAGGATAAGGTGGAATTTAATCCAAACAAATGTGAGGTGGTGCGTTTTGGAATGTCTAATGCAGGAAAGGACAGAAGTAAATAGCAGAACCCTTATAAAGAGGGGCATACAGGTCCACAGGTACCTGAAAGTGACAACACAAGTAGATAAGATGATCAAGATAAGGGTTGGAGGGTTTGAGCCCAAGAGGCTGAAGTGGCTTGGGCGGTTTTCCCTGGAACGTCGGAGGCAGAGGGGTGACCTTATAGAGGTTTATAAATCATGAGGGGCATGGATAGGATAAATATATATGGTCTTTTCCCAGGTTCTGGGGAGTCCAGAACTGGAGGCCATAGGTTTAGGGTGAAAGGGGCAAGATTTAGAATGGACCTCAGGAGCAACATTTTTTTTTAACGCAAGGGTTGAGCATGTATGGAATGAGCTGCCAGAGGACCTGGAGAAGGTTAGTATAATTACAACATTCAAAAGGCATCTAGATGGGTATATGAATAAGGCGGCTTTAGAGCGAAATGGGCCATGTGCTGGCAAACAGGACTAGATTAATTTAGGATACCTGGTCAGCATGGAAGAAAGGAACCGAAGGGTCTGTTTCCTTACTGTACATCTCAATGACTGGCAATAAAAATCAGGGCTACTTAAGTTCAATGAATCAAAAAATAAAAAAGCTTTTAAATGGTGCATCGAAATTATTAATCCACTTTTTGCAATACAGAAGAAAAATAATCTCCTTTTTGTCATAGATGAAGAGTACAAGATCAGCAGCTCCACACATTAAATGTGAGGCGCAAGTTTTTTTTTTTTTTACACAGTAGTAAGTGCCTGTAAAGCACTGCCAAGAGGAAGTGGTAGAAGCAGATACAATGTTTAAAAGACATTTTGACAGATACATGAATAGGCAGGCAATACAGGGATATAGATCAGAGAGACAGAAGGTTTTCAAATTAGAACTGCCTCTTGTCGGCATAGGCTTGGTTGGCCAAAGGGCCTGCTCCTTTACTGTACTGTTCTTTATTTTTTTAAAGTAAATATGAGTCAACAGGTAAATTGTAGCCCATTGACCACATTAAAATGGCTGGCATTTGTCGTACTGCAGGTTAAAACACAGTCTTTTAAAGGGTTTTGAATTCTTCACTTTCAAAGATCTGGTTTCAGAAATACCTCTATTTCACCTCATTTGTTTTGGTGATCAGTTATGCAAGCATAAACCACAGAAAGTAATTGACTGGTGTGTAGACCTCACAGGAATTAGATAAGCCCCATTTGAGTGCACCTCTCAACACATTGTTAGAACCATAATCGCATACTAAATACTGAATGGGTAAAAATCCTCCAACAGTGAATCTTTAAAAAGGTTAAGTAGTAAACAAAAGACAATTACAAAGACTAAAACATTATTCTAAATAGTTTTTCGAATCTGAATCAAGCATTTCAGCACACATTATAAGCTAATACCATAACAGTCCAGTAGAGATGTAATTACATTAGACAGTTGAAAATACTAGTTTTCACATTAGAACAATTACAGATGACTGGGTCTTTAGATGTTAATTCTAGTTTTATCCTTCACAATACAAAGAACCAGACTTTGAAGCAGTGTTCAAGTAATTAGTTTAATCTTCAAATTTGCAAGATTTAATGTATTCATATCATATTCAGTACACATTACAGAAAAAATGCTTCTTTATAATCAATAGGTTAAGCTAGTTGCACAGAATGGATTCTTAACTCTGTTTAAGTAGAAGAGGAAAGTATGCCCCTCACTTCATGAAATGAGCATCAGTCACAATCATCAACACTCCTTAAGATTTGGCGAGAATTCTATATCTGTAAAACACGAGTTTAACAGCTTTCTATTCTGATATCATCATCAAGCACTGCAGCGCTGGTTCATGACAGTGGTCAGCAATAGATTGTCTGCAAGCGATGTTTTTAAAAAAAACTTTAAAATCTATTCACGGAACGTAATCATCACTGGCAAGGCCACTATTTATCTTCTATCCAAAATTGCTGAAATGAGTGGGTTTCTTGAACTGCCACAATCTGACTCCTTCTGGGCTATAGAGTTTGCCTGTAAGGAAATACTCGAGGAGAAAGTGAGGTCTGCAGATGCTGGAGATCAAAGTTGAAACTTTATTGCTGGAACAGCACAGCAGGTCAGGCAGCATCCAGGGAATAGGAGATTCGACGTTTCGGGCACATTCCTGAGGAAGGGCCTGTGCCCGAAACGTCGAATCTCCTGTTCCCTGGATGCTGCCTGACCTGCTGTGCTGTTCCAGCAATAAAGTTTCAACTGTAAGGAAATACTGTCAAAGAAACCTTGGTGAGTTATTCAGCATATCTTGCAGTTGGTACACACAACAGCACGATGTACCAGTGCTGAAGGGAACGAGTACTTAAGGTGATGAATGATATTCCAATCAAGAATCCAGTCTGCTTTATCCTGCTTGGTAAAACAAAAAAAAAGAGCGGCTGATTCTGGAGATCTGAAACAAGAACAAGAATTACTGGATAAACTCAGCAAGGCTGGCAAGATCTAGGGACAGAAAAGCAGTGTCAACACTTCAGATTCAGTCACTGTTCTGAAGTCGGATCATTGGACTCCAAACATTAACTTTATTTTCTCTCTCCAGATGCTGACGGGCCTGAGTTTCTCTAATTTGTTTTTGTTATCGTGGATGGTGTTTGCTTTCTTGAGATTTGTTGAATTGGCAGGAAGTATTCAATTATAGAAACAGAAAATTGAATGAACAGTGGAATATTTGGCTCTCCAAGCCTGTTCCGTCATTTAATATGATACAATATGTTTCCACTTTTTCCCCACCCTTGGATTTCTTTAGCCTGGAGAATAATATCTAAAGTCTTCTTGAATATTTTGGCCACAATGCTTTCTGTGACAGAGAATTCCACAGGCTCAGCATTAACTCTCATTCTCCCGATCCAAAATGAACGGCTTCATGTTTTCCCTCAGCGAGCTCCACTTGGCCTTAACCAGAGCTCTGTCTGTCTTCCGACTTTCTGCAGTTTTTCTGCCTTTCAGTAACACTCCTGTTCTCTTATCCTTCCAAATGGAATGACCTAGGATGGGGGAAACAAGAACCAGAGGGGCACAGGTTTAAGATGATAGGGGAAAGCTTTAAAAGGAACCCGAGGAGCAACTTGTTCACACACAGGGTGGTAAGTGTATGGAATGAGCTGCCAGAGGAAGTGGTGGAGGCTGGTACAATTAGTGTTCAAAAAGCATCTCAATGGGTGTATGAATAGGAAGAGTTGAGGGGGATAGGGGCCAAATGAGACTAGATTAATTTAGGATATTGGGTTGGCACAGACGAGTTGGACAAAAGGGTCTGTTTCCATGCTGTACATTTCTATAACTCTAACCGGGTAAAGAAATTTCTCATGTCACAAATGACTGACCCCATATCCTTAGACTGTGACCCTGATTCTGGACTTACTGGTCATCATGACCATCCTCCCTGTATTTATCCTGTTTAGTCCTGCTAGAAATGTATAGTTTGATGAAATTCTCCCTCATTTTTCTAATTTTCAGTGAATATAGTGCTAACCAATCCAATCTCTTCATAGTCAGCCCTGCCATTATATTCCTGACTTGTGCATCTTAGTCTGGGCAAAGACTTGGAATCAGGAGCTGATTTCTTCATTTTTCTTTGAAGGCAAAACTTTTTCAAAGTTGTATGCATTAGTTGCAGGTCCAGTGGTGACTCATCCATAACTGATAAGCTGTCTCATAGCGCAAATAAAATAAAGATAAGTCATGCTTGTCTTAGACTGCTCTTTATCTGCAAGAGAAGATTGGTGGTGGTTTAACAGAGAGTCACCAAGCCTCAGGCAAGGGGAGAGGTTGAGAAGAATCCATCATGGTAACCTCAGCCAGTGCAGGAACCCAGCCAATGCTGTTGGCATCAGTTGTCCAGCCAACGGAGCTATGCAAGCAAAGCAGTAATCATCTCTGGAAACAATCTGATTTATCCAAGTCACCTCTTCTCTTTCCTGCTAGTTCTTCAGTCTTAAAAGGTGCCTTTGGCACTCCTAATGTAGTATGTCCAGCTGTCATGATCTGAGGCGTGTGCTTCCTACTAGCAGCTGTCAATGTGACAGAGGGACTTCTTCAGAGAGTCTTTTGTCCTTCGTTTTTAGATTACATTACAGTGTGGAAACAGGCCCTTCAGCCCATAAGTCCATACCGACCTGTCGAAGCGCAACCCATCCATACCCCTAACCTAACACTACGGGCAATTTAGCATGGCCAATTCACCTAACCTGCACATCTTTGGACTGTGGGAGGAAACCGGAGCACCCGGAGGAAACCTACGCAGACACGGGGAGAACGTGCAAACTCCACACAGTCAGTCCCCTGAGGCGGGAATTGAACCCGGGTCTCAGGCGCTGAGAGGCAGCAGTGCTAACCACTGTGCCACCGTGCTGCCTACCGTTCTTTTTACTCGTAGTCAGTTCTTGACATAACACTAAGGCAGGCTGCTGCTATCTATTAGGGCAAGTTGATCCACCCAATACAGTTGGTTTTGCAGGAGGATGGCCTTGGTGCTTACAACTTTGGCTGTTTCGAAGACTCCAATGTTTATGATTCAGTCCTGCCAGATCTGGAGGCTGCTGTGCAGTCAGCACAAATAGGAATGCTCCAGAAGGCATGCATAGCTGCAGTACAACTCAGCACTGGTGGTGAGGATACAGCTTTGTCCACTGAATTTGGCCAGTGTTAAGGCTGTGCTTAATTTGTTTGAAGCACCTGCCAAATGTGGTGCTTCCTTTAACCCTTTGTCCAATTTTTTTTAAATAATGGCATCAAACATGATGCTCCCCAAATCAGGAAAATGCTTGACAGCTTTCACTCAGCTCCCTTAAAATGACAATGCTTGGTGGCTGAGATTCTTCTTGAGCTGTAGGATGATACAGAACTTTAAATTTCCTTAATTTGCAAAGTTGTGCTTCAACCATGGATCAAGAAAGTTCAGTCATTAGCAAACGGTTGTTCATTGATTAATTTTTCTTCAGCCTTTGAGAGATTCTGAAAATGCTGGAGGTCAGTCCAGAAGCTCCTTCAAATAGGTTGTTGCCTACATCAGGCCTTCTGAAGAAATCGGTGAATAAAGTCAGAGTCATCACATAGCATTGCTTTGCACAACTGAATACATGAAACGCATTCATGAAGCCACTGTTGTGTTTGACCAATTTTCATGAAATTGTTTCACCGTGGCCAGAAACCTAGGTGGGATTCCAAATTTCAAGGATTTTACAAAGTCCATCTCCGTTCTCAGTATCAAATGCCTTATACGGATCTATGAAAGTGATGTATAGGTCTTTGCTCTACTTGTATTTGGCTTAGTGCAAATAGAATCACAATGTGGAAAGAGGCTATTCAGCCCATTAAATCTGCAGCAAGCTCCAAAGTGCATCCCACCCAGACCCAGCCCCCAATCCTATCCCATGACTCCACGGGCGAAACGGTGGCACAGTGGTTAGCACTGCTGCCTCACAGCGCCAGAGACCCGGGCTCAATTCCCGCCTCAGGCGACTGACTGTGTGGAGTTTGCACATTCTCCCCGTGTCTGCGTGGGGTTTCCTCCGGGTGCTCCGGTTTCCTCCCACAGTCCAAAAAATGTGCAGGTTAGGTGAATTGGCCATGCTAAATTGCCTGTAGTGTTAGATGTAGGGGAATGGGTCTGGGTGGGTGCGCTTCAGCGGGTCGGTGTGGACTTGTTGGGCCGAAGGGCCGTTTCCACATAAGTAATCTAATCTAATCTAATTTACCATGGCCAATCTACCTGGCATGTACATCCATGGACACTGAAGTGAAAATTAGCATGGCCAATCCACCTAACCTGCACATCTTTGGGCTGTGGGAGGAAACCGGACCACCCAATGGAATCTCATGCAGACACAGGAAGAACATATAAACTCCACACAGACAGCCGCCCAAGGCTGGATTCGAACCAGAGTCCCTGGCACTGTGAGGAAACAGTGCTAATCACTGTGCTAATGTGCCACGCTGCCACCCTAAATGACATGGCTGTAACTGGGGTGTTTTTTTTTTTAAAATGAAAGGTTCAAGCCTTTCCAGAAGCATTGTAGCCAGGATATTCCTAGCAATAGTACAGAACCATCCCACATTTGACATGATAATAGAAAGATTGTTAATGAAGCAGCTAGAATGTTTGGGCTGAAAACAAAATTGCTGGAAATCACAGTGGGTCAGGCAGCATCCATGGTGGGAAAGTGAGCTAATGTTTCAAGTCTAGATGACTCAGAGTTGAAGAAGTGTGATGGAGAAGTTGGATTTCTGGGGGAGAAAGGGTGTTGATAGTTCAGATTAAGTGATCAAAATGTGAGAACAACAATAATAGTGTGTCTAACTGCCAAACTGTAAAGAACAGACAATCCCACTCGGGTGGGAGAAGAGGGGGGCGGGGTGAGGGGGGAAGAGAGCGAGAGCGAACGTAACAAGGAGAAAGTGAGATCTGCAGATGCTGGAGATCAGAGTCGAGAGTGTGTTGCTGGAAAAGCACAGGAGGTCAGGCAGCATTCCTGAAGAAGGGCTCTGGCCTGAAACATCGATTCTCCTGCTCCTCGGATGCTGCCTGACCTGCTGTGCTTTTCCAGCAACCCACTGGGGAATGTAACAAGTAAAGCTAAAAGAAATGAAATGGGTTCACAATTTGAAGGCACTGAGCCCAGAAGGTCGTAAACTACCTAGTTTGAAGATGGGATGTTGCTGCTCTGTTTGCACTGCGATTTACTGAAGCTTTGCAGCATGCAGAGGACAGACAAGTGGACATATAAGAAAGACGCGGTGTTAAAATGACCAGCTACTGGAAGGTTGGGGTCATGTCTGTGCACAGGCTGCAAGTTTTGGTTGATATTTAACTCCCCATTCCAGAATGAATTCTTGTAATATATTAGCCATTAATGTGTTTCATTATTGTACAATTTTTCCTTGCTCAACAAAAATGAAGACTGTTTATTTTCATCTGCATCTGTGGAGTATAGTCTGATTATAATAAATTAAGTCTTCAATTAACTTGTAAAACAAAGTTAAAATTAGACCTGTTGCTGCAATATGTGGCTTTTCAAGTGTGACACTTGCAAACAGTTTCACCAATTTTAATGAATTATTTTGCAAATATAACCAGGTGAATCGATAAAAAGAAACCAATGTATTCGGATTTTCAAGAAGTATTTGATCAAGGAGGTAATTATATAAAATTAATTACCCCTAATCACAAGTGCTAATGAAATTATTTGGGACTTGGTTAATGAATAAAGAACAGTAGGAATAAACAGGTCACCTTGCAGGTTGGCAGTCTGCAATGAACAAGGATTGAGTTTTGGGACTGAGCTGTTCAAAACTTCATCGAATGGCTTTGAAAAGTGGACCCAAAGCTCTTGTGGTACAATGGTGGTGCCCCTACCTCTGAACTAGGAAGCCCAGCTTAATAAAATCAGGAGTAGGACAGTCAGCCCCTCAGTAAGATGATGGTTGATCTGACATTCTTCATATTCACTTTCCTGCCCTTTATTTCTGGATTTCCTGATGATCAAAAATTCATCGACCTCAGCCTTTTTTATACGTATGCCCCTATAGCACTCTGTGGCAAGGAGTTACAAAAAGACTCTCCACTCTAAGTCCTCCTCATCTCAGTCTTAAATTGGTACCTCTTAATTCTGAGACGTCCTCTAATCATAGCCTCGTCCATGAGACGAATCGTTCTTTCAGCACTTACAACACTCCTGTTAAGTCCCTCAAGAATCCCGTATGTTTCAATGAGATGATCTCTCATTCTTCTCAATCCCTGTGAGTAGAGTCCCAACTTGTTTCGCTTTTATCATAAAACAATCTCTTGATACAAGGAATCATCATTGCGAACCTTCTCTGAATTGCCTACAATGAAGTGATAGCTTTCCTTAAATAAGGGGACCAAAACTACTCAATACTCCAGATGCGGTCTCACCAGCACTTTGCACATTTGCAGGAAGACTTCCCTACTCTTGTACTACAACCCCTATAATTATTTTCTATTAGCCTTATTGATTACTTGCTGCATCTGTGCTAAGCATTGTGAAGTTATTTGAAGTATTCACAATACCAGAGTTTGTAAAACACCCAGGTAAAGAAATGGCCAATGGTTGCTAGTAATTTTAAGCAACCTCAATTTTTAGTTCAGAAGAAGCAGGCTTCAATTCAGAAGAAAAAAAAAGTTTCACTATAACAGAAGGCCAGGATTTTTTAAAATTATAGAATCCCTACAATGTGGAAACAGGCTATTAGGCCCAACTGGTCTACACCGAGCCTCCAAAGAGTATTCCCCAGATCTATCCCCCTACTCGAAAACCCTGCATTTCCCATGGCTAACCACATAGCCTGCACATCCCTGAACACTGAACAATTTAGCATGCCCAATCCACACAACTTCTTGGGAGGGCAGGAGGAAACCAGAGCACCAGGCAGAAACTCACACAGATATAGGGAGAAAGTGCAAACTCCACACAGTCGCCCAAAGAGGGAATTGAACCTGGGTCCCTGGTGCTGTGACGCAGCAGTTCTAACCACTAAGCCACCGTGCCCAATCATGCAGAAACTTCCAGGTTGTAAGAATTTGTAGAAGTTCTCTAGTTCATAGAACTGAAAAGAGATCCAGGTCCTTCAAACAAGAAAGGAGGCTTGAGGTCATCAAAAAGGAATGATTTGGAGATGCCGGTGTTGGTCTGGGGTGTACAAAGTTAAAAATCACACACCCGGTTATAGTCCAACAGGTTTAATTGGAAGCACAGCTGCTTTCGGAGCGACGCTCCTTCAGGTGACAATCACCTGAAGGAGCGTCGCTCCGAAAGCTAGTGTGCTTCCAATTAAACCTGTTGGACTATAAACTGGTGTTGTGTGATTTTTAACATCAAAAAGGAAATAATCAATTTATATGAGAAATTAAAGAAATAAGCTAAGAGCAATAATTCACCAGGACGGAGTATCTGTGAAGGGCATTGCTAGGGAGTGTTATGAAACAGAGACAAACAGCCAAATAAAATCAGCCTCCCTACCTATATATTCACAACACAGAAGAACTAAAGCCTTCAAAGACCTCAAAATTGACCCCAATGTTTTCATTCAGGCTTTTGGTTTTTAATCAATTCCAGACACCAAGTTTGGTAGCTTAAACAAATGACTTGACATATTAACAATACAGTAACTGTAGCAAGTCAAATTAAACAAAGTAATTTAATTGATGTCTCTGATTTAAATCCAATAACGTGTTTTCAGCCATGTTCACACAAAAGACAGACAGACAAATAGAGTTAAGGGATAAACATAAGAAAATAACAAAACTAACCAGATTACTTGTAGTTTTTTTTTTATGATGCATTGCTGCACAAACATTTATCAATGTGTCTTGGTTGATTTTCTGAAGATGTCGATCAGTGCCACCTTTTCAGTTCACTTTGAGGAGGATCCAATAACTTACAACTTAATTTCTATTCTGAATTTCCATTAGTTGATAATGAGATGTTAGGTAGGGACCTTGCGAATCTTCATGCCATATCATCAACAGCCAAGCTCTCAGAAACCCCCAGGTCAAAACAGTCACAAAAACTCTATCCCTCCCCATTTGACTATCACATTTCCTCCCACATTTGCAGGCACCAATTCCAAAATGCTGACCTCATTAATGGTCAAATATCTGGTTAAACATGCTTTGACATGAAAGAAAAAGTATCTGTAGAATCCTTTGATTTAGAACCAACCTGCAATTTGCAGGCTTTGCCTCACAGTTTATTTGTTCCTTGTTTTTTTAAAAACAAAAGGTTATGCTCACTATCCAAAAGTCACCTTCAGCTCAGTTCAGAACTCCAAATCAAAATTTATTTTAAAATTAATAAATAAGCAAACTAACAGGAGACAATGAAGTCTTTTTGACAATGTTAAGATCTTCCTAAAAGTTCAGATATATATAGCTTTGTTTTTCTTCCCCTTTTTGAGTAATAAACTTGTGCTCGTTTAAAGACCCCATTGACCATATTCTCACGGAGCTATCAGTGACCATATCAACCACCACAGAAACAAACAGAAAATTTAATTCACGATCTATCAAACCAAGTTTCACTTTCGGATCGGACTTCAGTATTACAATCAGCTGATTCATAAGTAAAGTAGTTTTATTGCAACTGCCTTCGTGAAACAAATGACATAAACAAGATACATAGGTAAATTTAAAATTAGGGAACAATTCTCATAAGGTCCAAGTTAAGAGCCTGGACATTGATCTTACTGGCCATCTGTTTCCATTCCCTTCTGAGCTGGTTGTTTAGGATTCACTCTTGACCTTGGAGAAGTGTGTCTCACTCCTCCCGTTCACCGGCAAGATCTCCAACATCACATCAGTTTCACTGGAACACCCCTTTTGCCCTCAAATTCACATTCAACTAATTTAATTTGCATCAATCTCTTTGCGCAGCTTACTCTTAAGATACAACCCATCTTTAGGAAGAGGAAGCTGACAGTACCAAATGACAAGCAATGCTGCCAAATTCCTGCTGTGCAGAGGCCGCAGGGTGCTTGAAGACACAGACAGTGCGAGAGCTATTCGGTCCCAAACTACACTGAGGCAGGTGTGCTGGATACACAAAAATTGCTGATCCCTACAGTGATTGGCACAAAAATGGGCAGGTGGCAAATTGTGAGCCCCATGCCCAAATAGTAGGCAAGCCAATTTTTAAACAAGTTATTCTTTATTGATGCCTTCATTAGACATTCTGAAATGGCTTTCTAAGTAGTCTTGTTTTCAGCAGCAGAGTCATAAGTGAAATTGCATTACTCGTTTAAAATTAAATGTAGAAAAATATTCATTCTAGTTATCTTTATAAACTGGTTATTAGTTTATATAAATCCAAAGTATCTTCTGATTAAAAAATGTAGATAGAAAGTGATAATATCAGCTTCAGACTGGCCATGTCTTAGGATTAGGGAAAACCTAGAGCATCACCTTTACTAACCTATTTTGGTTTGGACATAAAATTGTCAGTAAATTTCTAGATAGATAATTTTTGTCCAATCATCATGAAAACTAATAGAACAGTAAATATAAACGCAGTCTTGACAAAAATCTACAACTTATCTTAAATTTGAAGAGATTATTTGAAGGTTTACAAAATAAAAAAAGGAACTGATGCATTATTTCACCATGATCAAATCAAAGTGCTAAAGCAACTTCTCTGATATCTAGTATGTTTATTGATTTTCTGGTCTGTTAAATGTTTTTGCCTTCATCTTCTATGATGATGACACAATGATGTACAAACAATTTAGGAACTGACTGCAATTGTTGCTGATTTACAGCATTTCTACTTTGTTTTCATTTCCACTATTAGGTACACAACATATGATAAATTGGTTTCCACTGAATCCCATAATCTTTGATCAAGGAACTTCATGACCAAAATCAAGAATTCCCACAGATTAAATTTATTCCAAAACATACATGCCTTGGTTTAAAGTATTAATGTGATCCTCAAACTGCAACCACATTCTAAGTATCTATGTTGGCCTCACAGTATCATTAAAAATATAAACACCAATTCAGTGCTATAGAAATTGGAACAGAAACCAAGTTACTGCTGCTATGCTGCTCTTGGTGAGTCTAAAGCATCTACTTATCTTTGGAAGATCAGTCCAAAAAGATATCTTTAATATGAGACATGGGAAAATAAATAGGCTTAGGTGATTTCACTGTAGACACTTTGAAGATTATGCATTTTCTTTTCCTCTCAGGCACTTGGATCCCTCCTGAGCCCAAGTGACATTTCCTCCTGCAAATTATGGTACACTATGGACTTTAATAACACAAGACTGAAAGTTCTTAGCAGTTCAATAACTTCTAATTGATTGTATGCTGATAGGGTCTCTCAATAGTCCATCCCCTGTGGAAGCTTAGATTAGTTAACAGGAAGAGTACTGTCATCAGCCCATCAATGGAGAAAATTGAAGTAAACATTCTGAATGCTGGAGATCTAAAGTAAAAGCAGAATGCATTGGAGTAACTGATATGTCAGGAGACATCTGTGAAGAAGGAAACAGCATTAAGGATTCAATTGTAATGCAATTGTGCTTTGGAGCAGAGGCAGGAGGAAAAAATAATTTGTTACATACTAGATGGAGGGATGAGGAGCAAATGGAATGATGATAAAATGGTACCAGAACAAAAAGCAAAGGTGTACAAATAGTTGTAAAAGGGGATATAGAAAAGGAGGTGTTAATACCAAGTATTAATATCACAAAATAGATTAGCTACTGACAGCAAACGTATTCAAATAGGACACTGAGGGTGGGTAATCAAAGTGGAGGATAAGGTTAATAATCTGAATTGGTGAACTGAATGTTAACACCTGAAGGCTGTAAAATGCACAAGTGGAAAATCAGGTGCATTCCCTCCAGCCTATATTGGGCTTTGCTTTGGAAAATTGCTCCAGAATTCTGTCCATAGAAGACAGGACAAATATAACCAAGAAAATCATGGAATATCCTGGTCAGTTTGAGTTCTGACAGCACCATTCAGCAGCTCTTTGGATAACAGCCTCGGTCCGAAGTGCAGAAATTAGAGGGAAAGTAAGACTGATTGCCCAAGACATCAAAGCAGATTTTGAACTGGTATGGCAATGAGCCCAGACAAAAATGAAATTAATGGTAATTGGAGGGATACTCTGTTGGTTGTAGTCACATGCGGCACAGATGGGTATATGAATAGGAAGGGTTTGGAGGGATATGGGCTGGGTGCTGGCAGGTGGGACTAGATTGGGTTGGGATATCTGGTTGGCATAGATAGGTTGGACCGAAGGGTCTGTTTCCATGCTGTACTTCATGGCTGTGGTTCACGAAGGTCAAATAGCACCATTCCAGGACACCCACTACAGGAGTTCCTCATGGTAGTGACCCAGATCAAACCATCTTCAACTGCTTCAGTTTCTTTTCCTTCATCATAAATATCAGAGGGGAGGATATTCACTGATGACTGCACGATATCCATTTGCAATTGCCCAGATACTGCTGAAGAAGCTTGTGTCCATGTGCAACAAGACTTGGATAATGCTCGTGACAATGAGGCCCAGGTTCAAGTCACACCTACTCTAGAGGTGTGCAATCTCTATCAACTGGTTGATTAGAAAAATAGGTTAAAAATACCTGGATAACATGAAGGATTGGTCTAACAACTGGCAAGTTACAATCACTCCATACAACTGCCAGGCAATGACAATCACAGAGAATTTAACTATAGCTAAATGATATTCAGTGGCATTACCATTGCTACAACTGTCATAAATCAATATTAGGTGAAGAAACGTCAGAAAACAAACCTTCCAGCTCAGCAAACTAGCTACATACTTATAAATCAATATCTCGGGGCCACCATTGACCAGAATTTGAAATTGACTTGCCACATTCACATTATGGCTACAAAAGTAGTAGATCAGAGAACAACCAGCAGCAAGATATTCACCACCTGCTCATCAATACCTGCCCATGGTTTGTGTTGGAATACTTTCCATTTGCCTGGGTAGGTTCAGTTCCAACATCACAAGCTCAGCACTATCCAGAACAAAGCAGTCTGCACGATTTGCACCTCTTCCACCACTTTCAGTATTGAAGACAGTGATAATGTATACCACTGCAAAATGCACTACAGTAATTCACTAAAGCTGCTCCAACTGCACCCTCAAAACCCACAACTTTTACTCCCTTGATCCGTACCATTGGGATGGTGTCCACCTGAACCAATCTGGAACCAGTGTTCGAGCGAAAAGGATAAATGGGGTGGTCAGTATGACTTTAAACTGCTGAGTCAGGGGTGGGGGGGGAGCGAAAACGACGGTGTGTGGAGTTAAATGGACAGACGAGCAGCAGCACAGCATGTGTGCTGGTGGGTTTAAGCTCAAGGCAGACTAAAAATGCAGCAAAAAGGAAGGATAACTTAAGACATCTTATGATTTCCAATATCCCTAATAATGATAAGAAAGTTAGCATTAAGGCACTTTACCTGAATGCTCATAGTATTTATAACAAAGTAGGTGAATTAACAGCACAAATCATCATGAATGATTATGATGTGGTAGGCATCACAGTGATGTAGTTGCAGGGGATTCAGGACTGGCAGTTAAACATCCAAGGATTTATAACTTATCGAAAAGACAGGGAGGTGAGCAGGGTTGCCTTGTTAGTTAAGAATGAATTTAAATCTATGGCACTGAATGACATATGGTCAGATGATGTGGAGTCTGATTGGGTGGAGTTGAGGAACCACAAAGGCAAAAAAACCATAATGAGAGTTATGTACAGCCCTCCTAACAGTGGTCAGGATCAGTGGCATACCAGGAAATAAATAGGGTATGTCAGGAAGACAAGGTCACAGTGATCATGGGGGACTTCGATATGCAGGTGGACTGGGTGAATAATGTTGCTGGTGGATCCAAAGAAAGGGAATTCATAGAATGCTTACAGGATGGCTTTTTGGAACAGCTTGAGATGGAGCACACAAGGGAGCAGACTATTTTGGACTTAGTGCTATGTAATGAGCCAGACTTTATAAAAGATCTTGAAGGAAGGGACCACTTAAGAGGCAGTGATCATAATACAGTAGATTTCAGTCTGCAGTTTGAAAGAGAGAAGGCAAAATTGGATGTAATGGTCTTACAGTTGAATAAGGGTAATTACAGGAGTATGAGAGAGGAACTGACGAAAATTGACTGGAAGTAAAGCCTATTGGGGAAGACAGTAAAACAACAATGGGGTAAAAACAATGACTGCAGATGCTGGAAACCACCCTTAACAATTTCTCCTTTGAACACCCTTAACAATTTCTCCTTTGAATCCTCCCACTTCATCCAGACCAAAGGGGTAGCCATGGGCACACAAATGGGCCCCAGCTATGCCTGTCTCTTTGTTGGCTACGTAGAACAGTTGATCTTCCGTAATTACACCGGCACCACTCCCCACCTCTTCCTCTGCTACATTGATGACTGCATTGGCGCCACCTCGTGCTCCCGCGAGGAGGTTGAGCAATTCACCAACTTCACCAACACATTCCACCCTGACCTTAAATTTACCTGGACCATCTCCATCTCCATTAATGACGACCGACTTGACACTGACATATTTTACAAACCCACCGACTCCCACAGCTACCTGGATTACACCTCTTCCCACCCTACCTCTTGCAAAAATGCCATCCCGTATCCCCAATTCCTCCGCCTCCGCCGTATCTGCACCCAGGAGGAGCGGTTCCACCATAGAACACACCAGATGGCCTCCTTCTTCAGAGACCGCAATTTCCCTTCCCACGTGGTTAAAGATGCCCTCCAACGCATCACGTTCACATCCCGCACCTCCGCCCTCAGACCCAACCCCTCCAACCGCAACAAGGACAGAACGCCCCTCGTGCTCACCTTCCACCCTACCAACCTTCGCATAAACCAAATCATCCGCCGACATTTCCGCCACCTCCAAACAGACCCCACCACCAGGGATATATTTCCCTCCCCACCCCTCCCCGCCTTCCGCAAAGACCGTTCCCTCCGTGACTACCTGGTCAGGTCCACGCCCCCCTACGACCCACCCTCCCATCCTGGCACTTTCCCCTGCCACCGCAGGAACTGTAAAACCTGCGCCCACACCTCCTCCCTCACCTCCATCCAAGGCCCCAAAGGAGCTTTCCACATCCATCAAAGATTTACCTGCACATCCACTAATATCATCTATTGTAACCCCAGGGCATCAATGTGAACTTCAACAGCTTCCTCATTTCCCCTTCCCCCACCTCATCCTAGTTTCAAACTTCCAGCTCCACACTGTCCCCTTGACCTGTCCGGACTTGTCCGACCTGCCTAGCTCCTTTTCCACCTATCCACTCCACCCTCTCCTCCCTGACCCATCACCTTCATCCCCTCCCCCACTCACCTATTGTACTCTATGCTACTTTCTCCCCACCCCCCTCTAGCTTATCTCTCCAAGCTTCAGGTTCTCTGCCTTTATTCCTGAAGGGCTTTTGCCCGAAACGTCGATTTTGCTGCTCGTCGGATGCTGCCTGAATTGCTGTGCTCTTCCAGCACCACTGACCCAGTAGAACAACAATGGCAGGAGTTTCTGGGTGTAAATGAGGACAGAGTACAGAGATTCATCCCAAAGATGGATAGATTATCCAGGTGTGTGTGTTGGGGTGGTGGGGGCAGGGGCAGGGGCAGGGGGGAAAAGCAGGATTAGACAGCCATGGCTGAGTGAGGAAGTCATGGAATGTATCAAAGAAAAAAAGACAGACTATAAAGAGACCAACAGCACTGGGAAATCAGAAGATTGGGAAGGCTACAAAAACAAACCGAGGATACCAAAGAGAAACAAGGAAGGTGAGGATCAAATATGAAGATAGGCTAGTCAGTAATATTAGAAATAATAGTAAAAGTTTCTTTCAATACATAAACAAACGAGTGGCAAAAGTAGACATTGGGCCGCTCCAAATTGATGCTGAAGGCTAGTGATGGGAGATAATGAAATAGCTGAAGAACTTAAGTACAGGTACACAATCCTTTATCCAAAACACTCAGGACTAGCTCGTTCTTGGACTTCGGAATTTTTCAAATTTCAGAATATGTGACAGTTCAGTGGTAAACTTTAAAAAAAAACCTTACTGGACAGCAAACTCACCGAGTAACCAGCTCGGAGACAGAATGGAGGCCTGCCAGTGCTTGGCCACGCACCACCCATGTCGCATCTGAGTGACATGCATCAAGTGGGAGTGGTGTTGGGTTCACTGTTTGCACAGCCAACAACCTTGTTAATGAGACAAAAACCTTCAGATTTTGGAACTTTTGAATTTCGGATAAAGGGTTGTCTACCTGTACTTTGCGTCAGTATTCACAGTGGAAGACATGAGCAATATCCCAACAATTAAGGAGAGTCTGGGGCAGAGTTGAGTATGGTAGCCATTACAAAAGAGGAAGTGCTAGAAAAGCCAAAGGGTCTAAAAATGGATAAATCTCAGCCTGGATGGGCTACATCCTAGAGTTCTGAGGAAGGTGGCTGAGGAAATAGCAAAGGCATTGGTTGTGATCTTTCAAAAGTCACTGGATTCAGAGAAATTCCCAGATAATTGGAAAATTGCTGTTGTAACCCCCTTGTTGAAGAAACGTTCAAGATAAAAGATGGAAAATTATAGGCTGATTAGCCCAACCTCGGTTGTAGGTAAAATTCTAGAATCCATCATTAAGGATGTGACTTCTAAGTTTGTGGAAATGCAGGGTCAGATTAGAACAGGTCAGCATGGATTTAGTAAGGGGACATGTCCTGCAGGGTTTAGTTTTGGGGATGTGGCTGTTCACTTTATATATTAGTGATCTGGGCGAAGGGACTGGGGGCATTCTGGAGAAGTTTGCTGATGCTGCGAAATTATGTGGACAGGTAAGTAGTACTGAGGAGGTGGGGAGGCGACAGAAAGATTGAGACAGTTTAGGCAAGTGGTCCAGGAAACGGCTGATGAAATTCAACGTGAGCAAATGCGAGGTCTTGCACTTCGGAAAAAAGAACACAGGCATGAACTATTTTCTAAACAGTGAGAAAACTCAAAGCCGACGTACAAAGGGATCGGAGAGTGCTCGTCTAGGATTCTCTAAAAGGTTAACTTGCAGTTTGAGACTGTGATTAAGAAAATGAATGTAATGTCGTCATTTTTCTCAAGAGGGTTGGAACATAAAAGCAGCGACGTGCTTCTGAGAGTTTATAAAGCTCTAGTTCGGCCTCATTTATAACACTATCCAATTTTGGGCCCTACATCTCGAAGGGCATACTCGCACTGGAGCGTGTCCAGAGGAGATTCACAGGGATGCTCTCTGGAATGGTAGGCCTAACATACCATGAACGGCTGAGGATCCTGGGATCGTATTCATTAGAGTTTAGAAGGTTGAGAGGATATCTAATAAAAACTTGCAAGATAATGCATGGCTTATTAAAAGGGTGGATGCTGGGAATTTGTTTCCATTAGATGGGGAGACTCGGACCCATGGGCACAGCGTTAGAATGAGAGGGGGTCAATTTAGAATGGAAATGAGGACATTTCTTTAGCCAGAGTGGTGGGACTGTGGAATTCATTGCCACAAAATGTAGTGGATGCCGGGATGTTAAATGTCTTCAAGGCAGAGATTGATAAATTCTTGATCTCACAAGGAATTAAGGGCTACAAAAGAGTTGAAATGCCCATCAGCCATGATTAAATGGCAGAGTGGACTCAATGGGCCGAATGACCTTCCTTCCACTCCTATGTCTTATGATCTTATGATATAATCAGGAATAAAAGAATGACTAGAGTAAGATTAGTGTCTAGATTGGAATGGTGCTGGAAAAGCACAGCAGGCCAGACAGCATCCGAGGAGCAGAACAAATCGACGTTACGGGCAAAAGCCCTTCATCAGGAATGAAGGCAGGGAGCCTCCAGGATGGAGAGATACATGGGAGGGGGTGAGGCTGGGAAGAAGGTAGCTAAGAGTATAATAGGTGGATGGAGGTGGGGATGAAGGTGATAGGTCAGAGAGGAGAATGGAGCGGATAGGTGGGTAGGAAGATTGGCAGGTAGGACAGGTTATGAGGATGGTGCTGAGCTGGAAGCTTGGAACTGGGGTAAGGTGGGGGGAGGGGAAATAAGGAAACTGGTGAAGTCCACATTGATGCTCTAGAATTGAAGTGTTCCAAGGCAGAAGATGAGGCATTCTTTCTCCAGGCTTTGGGTGTTGAGGGAGCAGCAGTGGAGGCGGCCCAGGACCTGCATATCCTTGGCAGAGTTGAAGTGTTGGGCCATGGGGCAGTGAGGTGTCCCAGAGATGTTCCCTGAAGCGATGTGGGGGAAGACGTCCAATCTCCCCAATGTAGAGAAGACCGCATCGGGAGCAATGGATACAATAAATGACGACATTGGTGGATGTGCAAGTGAAACTTTAATGGATGTTGAAGGCTCCTTTGGCACCTTGGATGAAGGTTGGGGGCAGAGGGGGAGGGGGGGTGG
>NC_057715.1:52319407-52326363 GCF_004010195.1 Chiloscyllium plagiosum
GGTGGAAGGTGAGGATCAGGGGGGTTCAGTCCTTGTTACGATTGGAGGGATGGGGTTTGAGGGCGGAGGTGCAAGATGTGGATGAGATGCATGGGAGGGCATCTTCAACCACGTGGGAAGGGAAGTTACAGTCTTTAAAGGAGGCCATCCTGGTGTGTTCTGTGGTGAAGCTGGTCCTCCTTGGGAGCAGATACGGTGGAGGCGGAGGAATTGGGAATACAGAATAGCATTTTTGCAGGAGTTAGGGTGGGAAGAGGTGTAATCCAGATAGCTGTGGGAGTCGGTGGGTTTGTAAAAAATATCAGTGTTAAGTTGGTTGTCATTTATGGAGATGGAGGGGTCCAGGAAGGGGAGGGAAGTGTCAGAGATAGTCCAGGTGAATTTAAGGTCGGGGTGAAATGTGTTGGTGAAGTTGATGAACTGCTCAACCTCCGCTATTGTTTAGCTATTGTAGAACACAGGACATCTTCATTTATCAGTTAATTAAGAGATGTTGGATTGCCCCCAGTTATTTGACATACCAATTGCAAAGCTACCTTCATCTGTGACTGACAGCAGAATAAATCATATAATGTTCCAATTTTATATCCAAAACCCAAGCATCTAGTTTTTTTAAATAGAAACTTACTAAATCTGAAATAGTTACTAATTATATTTTCATCTAAGAAATTATATGGAGTCAATCCGAAAGGGACTATAATCTCAACATTGCTAAGGCCAAGGTAAATATTGCATAACAATAGTGATGGTCATCTGAAAAGTGAATACGTTGAAACATATTCAACTGCTTCATCAAGGGCATTCCCTCCATTATAAGGCCAGAGGTGGGTAAATGTTTGTGGATAGTTACACAATAGTCAGCAACATTCACATTTCCAGAGCCTTATTCTAGACCTGGTAACATATAAGATCATCAGGTGAAGCAAACTGGTTTGTTATCCCTGGACTATAATCACACTCACATTTGTTTCAATTATAAACTTGCATACATACGCAACACATTCTTTAGAGGGGACATATTTCATTCTTTTTCCTAAACTTTTTTTTGTTTCACTCGTTGCTGTCATTGGTTCTCATAATTGAGAACAATGGACATTCAGCCCTCCTAATTAAACCATGTGATTTAAATCAAAGTGTTAGGATACAAAATGATTTGAAATGCAATTCGCTAAAACAGAAGAGTTCTGCATGTTACAAGAAAAGAGAATATATATACACACTAGTTGTGTAATACCCACTGTTTAATATCTTTGCTAGCAACAAAACTCAAAAGGTTCTAGTTGGACCTTCCACAGACCAGTCCAACTGTCATACGTTGCATGCAGCATTCTAAAGGGTTTTCTCCTCTAACACGTTTTGTCAATGCAATTTGGTTGTCACAAGATTGGCAAACAATTTATTTTTTAAAACCCAAACTCCCGTTGGCTATTTCATGATTCATCGCTAAAATTAAATCCACTCTAAGTCAAGTAGAGAGTGGTTGGATGATGGGAAATATTTTTCCTGACCTTATTGTTGATGTTTGAGGATGTTTCCAGAAATTATTGTAGGAGAAAAGATTTGGATTTCAAGATTCTCCTCATTCTGGACAATGCACCAAACCATCCTCCCACCATTGGCAAGTTTTCAGAAAACAACATGCCATTTCGACCTCCAAACACAACCTCTTTCATTCAGGGTGCAATAGCAGCTTTCAAAGTTTATTATTTAAGGTGCACATTCAGGAAGCTGAATGCAACTGAGGGGAATAATGAGGACAGTGTTCTTCGATTTTGGAAGAGCTTTAATATTAAGAATGCTATTGACAGATTGCTTTTCCCAGATATTCAAGATTTTACAGGCATTGAACCATCAGAAGAGCTTCCAGCAATCAAAGAAAATGGTGTTGCTCTTGTGAAGCAATTGGATTTGAAGAAGCGAAGGCTGATCTATAACAAGTTGTTGCTGCAGGGAAAACAAACTTGAGATGAAGACGATGATGTCCGGAATGCAGCAACATGAGAATTTTCCACTTCTCTTTTGTCTTCTATCCTGAGGAAAGTTGAGAAGCAGTTGCAGCTCTTAGAAGACAATGACTACAATGCAGAACGTACCAGAAGAGAGGTTGTGGCATAAAATTTTATCTGGCACCCTATGAACAGCTTCTTCACAAAAGAAGAAAGATGACAAAGCAGCAAAACCTAGATTTTTTTTTTTTTAAAAATCAACCCCGAAGAAACAGGAAAAGGATAATGAACGACACCGTAATCCATTTCTAGACCAAATATTCTCTTTCATTGTAACCTTGAGCCCAGAACTGCACCTGAAAGTAATGATGGTGCTGATGTTTCAATACAGATTTGTACTGTAACTCAGCAAACCCAGATACAATAAATTTAACATCTGAGAGGTATTATTTCATTAAAATAGGATTCTACCATTTACTTAGACTGCATTAGGTGTCTAAGTGTGTTAGGTTAACTTTAAGTTTGTTCAGATATTTACTGATATTTTTCGTGGTTCACACTCAACTCTGTTTTCCCCATAGGCCCTGTTATTTCTATTGAGTGTATTTCTGTAGCGAGGTCACACAAGAACACAACTATCATGTTATAACAGAACAGACTTTATAGCTGAAATTATTCCCAAACCTACGTACTGGAGAGAGTTTGCATCTAATAGTGCACTGCACCTAGAAGAATAAAGAACAAAGAAAATTTACAGCCCAGGAACATGCCCTTCGGCCCTCCAAGCCTGAGCCAATCCAAATCTACTGTCTAAACCTGTCACTCAATTCCTAAGCATCTGTATCCCTCTGCTCCCCAACTACTCATGCATCTGTCCAGATGCATCTTAAATGAATCTACCGTGCCTGCCTCTACCACCTCTGCTGGTAACACGTTCCAGATGCCCACCACCCTCTGTGTGAAGTGCTTGCCGCGTGTATACCCTTAAACTATTCACCTCTCACCTTGAAAGCATGACCTCTCGTTATTGAATCCTTCACCCTAGGAAAAAGCTTGTCTCTATCCATCCTGTCTATACCCTTCATAATGGTGTAAACCCCAATCAGGTCCCCCCTCAATCTCCTTTTTCCTAAACAAAAAACAAACCTAACCTACTCAACCTTTCTTTATAGCTAGCACCTTCCATACCAGGCAACATCCTTATAAACCTTCTCTGCACCCTCTCCAAAGTGTCCACATGCTTTTGATAATGTAGCGACCAGAACTGTACACCGTATTCTAAATGTGGCCGAACCAATGTCGTGTACAATTTTAACATGACTTGCCAGCTCTTATACTCTATACCCCATCCAATAAAGGCAAGCATACTATATGCCTTCTTGACCACTCTATCCCACCTGTGCAGCAACCTTCAGGGTACAATGGACCTTCACTCCCAGATCTCTCTGCTCATCAACTTTTCCCAAGGCTCTTCCGTTCATTGTATAATTTGATCTAAAATTAGTCTTGCCTAAATGCGTCACCTCACATTTGTCTGGATTGAAAACCATCTGCCATTTTTCCGCCCAACTCTCCAGTCTCTCTATATCCTCCTGTATTCTTCGACAGTCCCTTATGCTTTCTGCTACTCCACCAATCTTCGTGTCATCTGCAAACTTGCTGATCATACCAACAGTGCCCTCTTCCAGATCATTTATGTTATTACAAACAACAATGGCCCCAACACTGACCCCTGTGGAACACCACTGGTCACCTTTCTCCATTTTGAGAAAATCCCTTCAACTACTAGTCTCTGTCTTGTTGCTCAACCAATTCTTTATCCATCTAGATAGAACACCGTGCACACCATGTGTCATCACTTTCTTTATAGTTTACAAAGGGGAAGCTTATCAAATGCCTAACTAAAATCCATGTATATGGCATCAACAGCCCTTCCTTCATCCATCAACTTGGTCACTTCCTCAAAAGAACTCTATTAAGTTGGTAAGGCACGATCTCCCCCGCACAAAACCGATAAGCCCATTTTTTTCTAAATATAAATAGATCCTATCCCTCCGTATCCTCTCCAGCAACTTTCCCACCTGATGCACTAAATGCTGCTGCAATCTCCTCTAAGAATTGGGCATGGATGTCATGACATTGTCATGATAACAGGGATTAATTGCAACTATTATGCACAAACATTACACTGTTCAAGCACACATTTATCTGGGTTAATATTAAGCAGGTAATTTAAGGCAGAGCAACATGATTAAAGCAGTGCCATGCTTCAGTTAACTCAAGGTGACACCTCAATAGTAAGAGATCTATGTATCCTCTTGACACGTGCTACGATGCAGTGGTGAGATCATTGGCATGTCTCTTAAAAGCACATTAACATACTGACTGCAACATGCAACACAAATAGACTATACTTGGAATTTAAAGCAACCCTGAGGTGAACTAAATCCCCGAGAATAGGAAAGGGAAACAAGTTATGGAATGTGTCTGTAGCCTTCCTCACTCTCCCCAACTATGTCAGAATGTAATTAAACTCAGGGGGAGGCAGGGAGGAAGAAAGGGAATAGGAAGAAAGCCAAGGATAGCCTTTCCATCTGAAACAATTTGAGGTCCTTACCTGATAGGAGGCCACTTACAGACATTAACCATCAATACAATTGGCCATACCAAGTTGAGGTGATTGCTCAGTAAATGCTGGGTACGTTCAGGCAGGAAATCCTTTGGGCATTCATTGGTCTATGAATGGCCATCATCCCACAAAAGATCCCACATTGCCTTCCACAACAATTACTTCTCCTGCCCTGCCTGACTGGCTCAATACCCCACCCCCAGGAGCTCTGCCACCTTTTTAATTCTCTCTCATAGGATTTAGGTATCATTGGTAAGGTCAGCATTTGCTCCCCAACCCGAATTGCCTTTGAATTGCAGGAGCTTGCTGGGCTATTTCAGAAGGCAATCAACCAACCAACCATATTGCTGTAGGCCTAAAACAGTTAAGGATAGCAGATTTTCTTCCCTCAAAGGATTTTACTAAAGCGGTTTGGTTTTCATGGCTACCAACAGTTGTTTCGGATCATCATTAGTGAGACTAGTTTTCAATTCCATATTCAGTAATTGAATTTAAATTTTACCACCTGCCAGGGTGGGACTAATCCATGTCTCAATGGCATTAAACTGGGCCTGTGCCTCAATAGTCCAGCGATATCACCAAGATAACATGGGACATAGGACTGTCCTTTGTATGATTGGCAGTTCTTAGTGGCAGGACCTTTACCCTTAAAAAAGGGCAAGGCGGCACAACGACAGGCATGAAGGTCACTGAATCAGTGTTTCCGACAGTGGCTGCGGCAGGACAGCCTCTGACCTTATGGCTATTAAAGCTGTTCCCAACTGACTGAATATCCTTTTACAATAACTGCCTTCAAAAATCTAAAGTACATTCCAGTTTATCATCTGTACATTTTAACTTTATTTTAAAGCCACCTATAACTATAGCAATTCTGCACAGCTTTCAATTCCAAAATTTTTAAAGATCTTAACCAAATAATTAAGAAAGTTATTATGGAATAGGATTAAAAGTACAGAGTTGCTTGGCAGTGACATTAAGATGGCAGTATACTGAAAATATCTTCTACTACCTGAAGTAAAATCTATAATGCATTTTCAATCCACCAACTTAAGAAGGTTCCTCAGAACTTTGAATTCAGCTGACAAACTAAGCTTCCGCTGAAGTGGTCCTTGACTTCAATTCATTATCAACAATTCATTAGATTTTCTTAAAGAAATTGTTGTATTAATCCTCATTTTATAATATTTGTATATGGAGTTCAGTGAGTCAAGAAATTACCCGATTGTCCCATTTCTAGCTGGCAATCATGGATCTAAATTGTGCTGTGTGGTATTGTACTGCAATCAAGAAAATGACAGCATCTCACTGCAGCTATGCTTGCTATTCTTTTCTGCTGTCAGTCACTGAAGCAAAGTGCTCTATTTAAGTCGGCAACATTAGTGCTGCCATAAAATGCAATTTTACACAACACTGCCTGTCTGATACAACAGCAGTGCTTCTGAAAATACAGAAGACTCCACTCCTATCAGGATGCGATTAATCCAGTTACAAGTCATGAAGTATCAATTTTCTTTTTGTTCCTAAAAGAGGACGATGATCACTGCAAAAGCAATTGGTCATCAGTTTCTGTGACTGAGTTAATGATGACCACGTTTGTCGCCCGAAACCTGAAGCTCCAAAGCGGACTTCAATTCTCAAAAACCACCAGTTGCATAAATTATATTTTCATCTCTAATTCACAGATTTAATATCATAGCATTCAGCTTATTCTCTGGAGAAGCTCTCCTCATATGTAAATATACCAGCACTTAAAAGAGGAGAACATACATCTTGAAATAGAGCCTCGAATACTCTTCCACAGTAACAAATAAATTGTCAATGATGAGCAATTTCAAGCTATATAGAAGACAGGCACTATAGTAGGATATGCAGATTTATAGCATCACATTAACTCCCAATGCGGCCAATCGCTTCTACCATACTCTTAGAAATATCAATACTTTATAGCTAGGCAATTAGTTGCAACACCTAAAATATTGGAGGGGAAGAAAGGAAAGGAATCTCTGCAGATTACTCCATCTTGTTGTGGTTCTGTTCGCCGAGCTGGAAATGTTTGTTGCAAACGTTTCGTCCCCTGTCTAAGTGACATCCTCAGTGCTTGGGAGCCTCCTGTGAAGCGCTTCTGTGGTGTTTCCTCCGGCATTTATAGTGGCCTGTCCCTGCCGCTTCCGGTTGTCAGTTTCAGCTGTCCGCTGTAGTGGCCGGTATATTGGGTCCAGGTCGATGTGTTTGTTGATGGAGATTGTGGATGGCACTCTATAAATGCCGGAGGAAACACCACAGAAGCACTTCACAGGAGGCTCCCAAGCACTGAGAATGTCACCGAGACAAGGGACGATACGTTTGCAACAAAACTTTCCAGCTCGGCGAACAGAACCACA